>NC_091117.1:192872687-193130187 GCF_040183065.1 Periplaneta americana | reverse complement strand
AGAAAATTGGGGTTACGACGTCTGAGGGAAGGTTATGTTTACAATGCTAAGGGAATCACAAGGAGTGCTGTTAGCTCATTCCCAGTAGCGAGTTGAGAAAGTGAATGTTGTAGGGTCCTATGAAATTCTGTTGATACTTTGGAATAAAATTCAAAAACGTATTCTGGGCCTAATGATTACAGAAGTACTGCTCTATCTTGACAGTACCAGACCTTACAAAGCTCGATTGACCCAGCGGAGTATTAAAAACCTAGGCTAAGAGTTTTTTGAACATCCGCCTTACGGCACTAATATGGCCCCAAGCGATTTTCACCCGTTCGTTCAGCTAAAAACTCACTTTGGCGACAATTTTTTGTGGCTGATGAAAATGATTGAACATGAGGTGTTAATCTATAGTAAGAACCTTATGGTGTGGGTAAGAGAGTATAAATGTTCAGCATCGATTGAGGTTAATCTTGTAATTAATGATCTAGGTTCACGTAGCCTAAGTATATTTGTATCCGATTGAAGTTGTACTTGTAATGAATGATCAAGATTCACATACCTATGTTTATATTCATCGACTGACGTTTTGATTGTAACTGACGGTCTAGATTCGTGTATTAATTGTGTTCATTGATTAAAGTATCCGTTGTAATGGACTAACTAGATATCAGTACATATATCTCTGTTTATCCTATTGAGGTTTTGATTATAATAGGCGATCACTTATTTATGTTTGTGTTCATCGATAGAAGTTCTGATTATAATGGACTTATGTATGCTTGTGTATGATCTGGATTCACGTGTTTATGCTTGTGTTCATAGATTTAAGATGTATTTTAATGGTAGATCAAAGAATTCGCGTACCGGTACGTATGTTTGTGTTCATCGATTGAGATTGTGATTGTAATGGACAGTCTAGATTCACGTACTTACAGTATGTTTGTATTCATCGACTGAGTTTGTGATTGTAATGGATTATATATATTCACGTACTTATGTTTGTGTTCATCGATTTAAGATGGAATTTTAATGGAATATCAAGATTCACGTACTTATGTTTATGTTCATCGATTGAAGTTGTGACTGCAATGGACAATGTAAATTCACGTACTTATGTTTGGTTTCATCGATTGAGTTTGTGATTGTAATGGATGATCAGAATTCACGTACTTATGTTTGTGTTCATGGATTTAGGATGTGATTTTAATGGAAGATCAGAATAAGACGTACTTCTGTCTATGTTCATCGATTGAAGTTGTGATTGCAATGGACAATGTAAATTCATGTACTTATGTTTGTGTTCATGGATTTAGGATGTGATTTTAATGAAAGATCAGAATAAGACGTATTTCTGCCTATGTTCATCGATTGAAGTTGTGATTGCAATGGACAATGTAAATTCACGTACTTATGTTTGTGTTCATGGATTTAGGATGTGATTTTAATGGAAGATCAGAATAAGACGTACTTCTGTCTATGTTCATCGATTGAAGTTGTGATTGCAATGGACAATGTAAATTCACGTACTTATGTTTGTTTTCATAGATTGAGTGTGTGATTGTAATGGATGAAAAAAAAAATAATAAAAAAGTTCATTTTCCAAAAAAAAAAAAAAAAGTAGGAACGTAGTAGCGAGGGAGGGAAGCTTCTCAGTCCACATTTTCCTCCCCTGACACGCTGATAAGATTTCACGTGATACCTACTGCCTATACGTTTCGAGGCACTGATAATGTGATGGTGTATGATGTGTTGAAATAATAAATGTTCAAGCTCGTGCTTGCTAGATCCAAAGGAAGGCATTATTTAGATTTTGCGGTGAAGAAACTCAACTTTTTCTGTACCGGTAACGAAAACTCCAACATTTTCTGAAGATATAGGGCAGATACAAATCTGGCTTTCAGGCAGTAGCTCCTTGTAAAGCAGGTTTGAATAATTTCAAGGCAAAATTGTTCCGGAGCCGGTATCGATCCCGGGACCCTTCGCTTAGCGCGCGAACGCTCTACCGACTGAGCTACCCCAGGAACTATACACAGCACCGTCACAATTTTTCCTTTTATATCCACACAACTCACATGAGCTGACAAGATGCCAGAACTCAACTGTGAGTGCACACAAATACTGTGTGACTTAATTTGTGGCTTTCTGTTAACGTACCTCCAGTAACGAATGCCACAAATTAAGTCACACAGTATTTGTGTGCACTCACAGTTGAGTTCTGGCATCTTGTCAGCTCATGTGAGTTGTGTGGATATAAAAGGAAAAATTGTGACGGTGTCGTGTATAGTTCCTGGGGTAGCTCAGTCGGTAGAGCGTTCGCGCGCTAAGCGAAGGATCCCGGGATCGATACCTGGCCCCGGAACAATTTTTCCTTGAAATTATACAGGGGAGAGTTGGGTAGTATCGGACATCGGGTAAAATCGGACAGTGCGTTTCTTTCATCTACCACCAGATGGTAGTATCTGAATAACATGGTTACATTTCTGTATGCGACATCACAGAAACGTAACCATGTCATTCAGGTACTATCATCTGGTGGTAGATGAAAGAAACTCACTGTCCGATATTACCCGATGTCCGATACTACCCAACTTTCCCCTACGGTTTTACGTTAATGCGGACACGGCCTTAGACTACTTAATAAACGCCTCCTCCATTTCTCACGATCTTGAGTTGATCTTCTCCGACATCATATCCTAGAATTTGTAACACTGAAGTCATTGTTCTGTTACTCAGGTCGTTTTCCATATATCTGTCCAATCCAAATTGTCAGGGGCAGGTATTTATGGAGATTAATTTTATCATTTGTGTTTTTTAATATCGGTGTCGGCGGAGATTGTTGGAGATTGATTTGTACTCTTGGCGGAGATTAATGGACATTTTGGAAAATACAATTATTTTGGAATTGGAGTCTTAACTCAGTATGAATATTTCTTTCCAAATAATTAACATTAGAGATTCATTGGATTCTCGTAAAGGTGCGGTATGGTCAATTGACAATATTTGGTTGGTTTGAGACTGTATTTAAAGCACAGTCATTAAAAAAAAAAACCTTACAGCCCTCAAATGAACACTTTCAAATTATTGGTGAAATGTTGAATTGTCCGTCTTTTGAATTCACTAATGTAATGAGAACATCTGAAATACCATGTAATGTAATCTAATTGGATATATATCAAATCTGAGCGAAAAAAAAATCCGAAAGAAAAAAAACTTAGAATATGAAATTTGCTATAAAACGACGCAATAGTAGACTAATAATTCGCGAATGTGTTCATATTTCGCTATTAGAAATCTATTTCGCGATTTGTCGCGATTGTTTTTATCCGCATCACTTTATTCGTAAAGATTAGTAAAAATCTAATGTATGTCTATTATGTCGTGATTTTCGCGATCTCCATAAATACCCGGCCCTGCAAATTGTCTTTGAGTCTTTCTTCAGGTTTTGTGATGTGAGGTTGTCGATTCCACATCTTACTTCAAAACTGGAGAAACAGACATCTATTTTTATGTGAACTATCACTATTACGCTGTCCAACATGGGTATAGAAAGTCCTACGAAAGGCAGCGCAATCATAGTTACAGCTCTCAAAATAACTTCCACAGTACAAGTATCACTGTACCTTTAAGTAAAAGCAAAACACTGCTATAAAACAATAGTAATATGCGTTACAAGAGCGGTATGTTGAAGTTTTCATGTTCGAGGAAAAGTTTGAAAAAGCAAAACGTAGTTGAGCTTTTTTAATTTCCGTGAATTGAAAGAAAACATACCGTTCGTGTATCGTACATTATTTTGTGCGAAGATCGTTTATTACATATCTGAAAGAGGAATTTCTAATTAGTTGCAACGAAATCTCCATCTTGGTTTCTGTTTAATGACGGCAACTTTGCAAAACAAAAATATCTATCTTCAACATTGTTGCTTTAAAATGTTTTCTGTGTTTACTATACTCCAGCAGGCCGTGATATACGTCTGTCGTCCCCCCCCCCCCAGTCTATAAATGCGAACTTAAAACAAACGGCTTCCTTAATGTTACATGCATGAAGAATGCAGTAACTTTAGTGGAGTTGTAGAGTTTACTTAATTTTTGCAAATATTTAAAAACAATAATTAACAGTGCAATTGCAGTGGTAAGTTTCCAATTTATAATTATTACTATATTGAACGTCTCTAAAAATAATATGTTAAAAGCCTAAAGCAGTAAAATCAATATGTCACTTAAGCGGTAAGAAGAGGGAAATTGTTATGTGTGTTAGGTTGGGAATACTGAATGTAGAATTTTAGACTTACCGCGGATTGGTTTTATGCGGAAACCAAGCAAAGAAGTTAACATATACAATGCATTGCGTTATTGACGTGACCATCGTACATTGAAATACCTTGTTTCTAGATGATTTTAATTTTTTTATCAAAACTATTAATAATTTTACTTTTATTTAATTATGTCTAACACAAAATACATTGTGACTCAAAGTCAGAATGTTCTTACTAACTCCAACACTTGTAAATATATAATAGGCAATTATTTACAGCACTAAACTTTTAATGATCTAACTTCCTACATTTAATGTACCATCTCAGAAAGTAGTTTAACACTTGGTTAAGGGTAATTGAGACAACTTTGTCAAATTGACAAGAAAGACCAGCGCATAGAGTTCTTTGAGACAACACTTCGTATTTCTATTTATAGCTGACACTGATAAAACCAATTACATGTTGTTCCGAGTACAAATTTTAATGTTAGGGGAGAGTTGGGTAGTATCGGACATCGGGTAATATCGGACAGTGCGTTTCTTTCATTTACCACCAGATGATAGTACCTGAATGACATGGTTACGTTTCTGTGATGTCGCATACAGAAACGTAACCATGTCATTCAGGTACTACTGGTGGTAAATGAAAGAAACGCACTGTCCGATATTACCCGATGTCCGATACTAGCCAACGCTCCCCTATTTATCGTGTTGAAAATTTGGCTATTACTTTCATTTTTACTTTTTCATTATATGCTTTAGGAAAAGATCAATGTAATCTTAAAAATAATATTAGACTTCGATAATTTGACAGGAATAAACTTTTCAGCAATGGATGAGGAAAAATCGTTTTGGATATACCGTCTCTCAGTCTAGGTAAAGCGGTGTCTCTTAGACGATTTGAAGGCGTACTTTAATTTTCAGTTGTATATGAGTCAGTTCTTCGCAAAGTGATGCATTGAAAAATTAACCTTCTTTCTCTTTTTCCTGTTCAGGGTTAGGTCTAAAAGACCTGTTCTTAGACTAAAACAGTAATCTTTCAGTTGTTACACTTAACAACACGCTAATCCCTTATTTATCTGTCGTAAAAAATCTTGGCTTCTTTTTCGATAATAATCTAAATTGGAATTTTCAAGTTAAAGAAACGATAAAAAAAATCTGTTCCTCCATTCACTGTTTGAGTCGCTTAAGAAACTTCTTGCTCCAGTAACTGAAACTTACCCTAGTGCAAACCCTAGTAATGCCGCGCTTCGATTATTGTGACGTTCTGTTAAGTGACAAGTTCTGAACTGTCAGTCAAGTTACAGCGAGCTCAGAATATGTGCGTCAGATACGTGTGCAACATCCGACGATATGATCACATATCACCGTCCTTCGCAAGTCTTTCGTGGCTCCGACTTAAAGAACGTAGAACTTTACACTCTTTGTCTTTACTCTTTCGAATTCTGCACACCTCAACACCAAACTACCTTTCGTCTCGTTTCTCTTATCTATACTCTAACCACGACGTAAATACCAGATCACTTATCTGTGGCGCGTTAAGTATACCTCTTCATAGAACATCTCGTTATTCATCATCTTTTACAGTATCCACCACGCGACAATGGAATTCCCTGTCACAAAGTAGGCCTATTAGGGGCTGCAAGACAATAAACACTTTTAAAAACAGCTTAAAAGTTAACCTTCTTAGCATTTCACTCCAATCATACTGACTTAAACTATCACTGTCTACACTGTTACTCCTTCCTTTAGATATGCATCCTGATAGTGCTGTATTTTCAAAATTGTCTCATAATAATCTCTTTCTATTATCTAACATTATTTGAAATATATTAACATTCTATGTATTTTAGCTTAATTCTGCTACATAGTTTGTATTTCAGTGTTTAATTAATGGTTCATAGTAGGCCTATTTTGTTGTTTATTTCGTAAATAACTTTTGTATACATGTAGCTCTTATCTAAATCAAATTGTTGAATTCTTTGTAAGTTGATATATGTATGTATACTTTTTGCTGGTTGAGTGGAAGAGAAGGCCTTACGGCCTTAACTCTGCCAGCTAAAATAAATCACTATTATTATTATTATTATTATTATTATTATTATTATTATTATTATTATTATTATTATTAATATTGTATTTCAGTGTTTAATTAATAGTTCATAGTATTTTGTTGTTTAATTCGTAAATAACTCTTGTATACATGTAACTCTTATCTAAATCAAATTGTTGAATTCTTTGTAAGTTCATACATATGTATGTATACTTTTTGCTGGTTGAGTGGAAGAGAAGGCCTTATGGCCTTAACTCTGCCAGCTAAAATAAATCACTATTATTATTATTATTATTATTATCATTATTATTATTATTATTATTATTATTATTATTATTGTATTTCAGTGTTTAATTAATAGTTCATAGTATTTTGTTGTTTAATTCGTAAATAACTCTTGTATACATGTAACTATTATTTAAATCAAATTGTTGAATTCTTTGTAAGTTCATACATATGTATGTATACTTTTTGCTGGTTGAGTGGAAGAGAAGGCCTTACGGCCTAAACTCTGCCAGCTAAAATAAATCATTATTATTATTATTGTTATTATTGTTATTATTATTATTATTATTATTATTATTATTATTATTACAGCCTATGGCTGTTGTCCAGCACATAAATATCAATAAATAAATAAATTATTATTATTATTATTATTATTATTATTATTATTATTATTATTATTATTATTATTATTATTATTATTATTATTATTATTATTATTGTATTTCAGTGTTTAATTAATAGTTCATAGTATTTTGTTGTTTAATTCGTAAATAACTCTTGTATACATGTAACTATTATTTAAATCAAATTGTTGAATTCTTTGTAAGTTCATACATATGTATGTATACTTTTTGCTGGTTGAGTGGAAGAGAAGGCCTTACGGCCTAAACTCTGCCAGCTAAAATAAATCATTATTATTATTATTATTGTTATTATTATTATTATTATTATTATTATTATTATTATTATTATTATTATTATTATTATTATTAAGGCTGTTGTTCGATTGTGGAGGTCACTCATTTTGACAAGTTCTTGGTTATTCTGTCATTCTGTTGAGGTAAATGTCAGAAAACAACTTGAGTTCAAAATAGACTAAGAAATCATTACATTATTTCAACACAACGCTACACATAATAATTACGGGTACCTGTACCAAATTTTGCTTATGTGAATGCTTTGAGACGTAAGGGAAACCGAAAAGAATATATCTGTTACCGATGCAGTGTAATTTCAACATAGCTGCACAAAGTAAATCCGCTTCCATACCTCAGTGATTTGTCTTTTCGCCTCATTTGAGCTACTTGAAGTAAACGTTTCTGAGAAAGCATAAAGAAATAAAGACATAGAATACATGAAATATTGCAAAATGGAAACAAAACCTCCCCACAAGAAATCGCGCCATTGCTCTTGTTCTTTAAGTATATCATTAGAAGACATAAACAGTTAAGTTACTACCCTGCATCACCCTATACTTTATCGATTCACTTCTGCCAGATAAAACGTTCTTCTTTTATAGCTTTCCCTCCATTTGTTAGATGTTTTTCATGCTACAAAAATAGGTTATGATATTTTGACGAAAATACACCTTTCATCGTTCTATTTTTCTCATCTATAAGCCTCTTATATGTAGTTATCTGCAGCAGCAGTCTGTGTCCAAGGCCTCCTTACTGAATATGAAGTGAATTTCGGTAGCATTTGTTGTCATATTACCAAATACCTTACTATAATAATATCGGACAGCTAGCAATTTTACGTGCGAATGACGCTGGTGCTGCTACCTAGGCGGCCGGTGTGGTGATACTCGCGAAACAAGCTGTAATCAACTGCAATGTATATTGTTGCTGGGCTAGTTAATAGTTTTATGAATTAGTGCTGTGTTAAAATGTCAGGGTGTATATGTGCTGTTTATAATTGCTACAAAATTACAGCGTTACAAATTGCTCCAAATCGTATTTTCGATTTCCGAGGGATCATAAAACGTGAGTCAACAACATTCTTTAGTAGGCCTAATTCCTTCGTCTTTGTATTGATAGAAAAATACAAATTAGCTTTTTTATTTAGATCTAATAAATGAATAGAAATTAAAATGTATTGGAAATTTTAAGGTTTCGTCAAATTAAGTTTTATTGTTGTCCACATGCCTTTACTACTTATTACAAGCTTCAGGTTACTATCAATTTTATCTTTGCAGTTGTCAGCAATGCGTACCATATAAAGCATTATTGTAAATTCATTCCTAATATCAGAATTGATTTTGTCTCATTAAACCAAAGAAAAAATATATCACAATTACGGAAAGTAATATGAAGAATGCAATATTTCTCATAATATGCAGCTTTGATATAAGATAATAATTTTACATTAAATACTATTCAACATTTCTTAAGTGTTTCATATATTATTCCACACTAGTAACTCACGTTTTAAACAATAGTCCGAATCCCGCTATGTTAATATTTGTATATGTGGACGTAATTCCATCCCGCTCCGCTAGATGTCAGGTCCGCCTTATTTCGCACTCACGCCAATGCTACTAGTATACAGCTGTCCGGTATTATTATAGTAAGGTATTTGATATTACCTTAGTCGATGATTAGACTACCGATATCTTTCGAGTTAATATTCCAATCGATATTGACTCATGAGCATTAAATAGGTTAACCCTACAAATAGGATGATAACCAATATTTAGTTATTTAGTATAAGAGGTTGAAACAGACAAACGGATGACATTCTATAAGTATTTTATGTACCACGGATGTTGTCTCACTCAAAATCTCAATTTTTTTTGTATTATAAAAATATTTCCTATGTGAGAGAGTAATATTCATATAAATGAAAACGGATATCTAAAAAAATTACTTCCGCTATACAATTCGTAATTTATTATTGACACATCATGCATAATATTTTACTCAAATAAAGGTATTCATGTTTGGTTTAGAAAACATCTCATTTGCTTATGCAACGTGATATAAAAATCTTAGTAAAAGTTGGAAACCTAATATGAAAATTGAGATTAATTTCAAACAAACTAAAAATAGATTAAAACTACAAAGACTACTGATTAATATATCAAAGCGTATTATATATAATTTGCAAAACACACCTAAAAGGTAAAAAGATTTAAATTTAAAGCTTTTAGGGAATCGAATATACAAAACGTCAGAAAAATTTACTTAAACTGTGGGTATTTTCAGAAGAGCGGATCCCAAATTCTTGACAGGTCATATTGAAGTTGGTTAAGAGAGCAACCATGGTTCGAACATTTTCTAAACTCATATTCTGGATTTTTTGGATCTGGAGATCCAACATTTTCATAGAAGAAAATATTTTCTTCACTCAACATTATTTTAAGTAAAATATGGTTATATTTCGATAAATTTCTGGAATTGCAGATAGAAAATAATTTCTCGGAGAAAATTTTAAAAACGTTCACTCAATTTTGAGCAAAGAGTAGCATTCTTTTGTTCCACTTCCCAAGAAATTTCATAAAATAAATTACTTCATCTACATTGGAAGAAAAATGATGGAATGTCTCCTCAGAGTGTTCTCTTTCTGGAGGATATCTCACCAAAGTACATTCCACAGATACGGTATGAATGAATACCAAAGGCACAGTGATATTCAACAGCATTTTCATAAAATTATAAAATACTAAAAATTCGAGGACATCTGGGGACAAATTATTAAATTCGGGGACATTCCGGGGACAAAGTTTGTTCGAGGACAAAAGACAAAATTTGGGAAACGGGGATGTCTGGTAACCTTACCTTACAGACGTGTAAATACATGTATTAATCTCAGAAACACAATAAACTCGTTTTGGCCAAAAATGAACTTCAGTGATTTCTCAAATAACCGATTCAATTAACCCTTAAATTCGTAAAGTACCCTATAGGATATAACAGGTTAATAGGCTATACGCTATAATTTTAGTATTAGTAGTATTACTATTTATTTATTTAACCTGGTAGAGATAAGGCCGTCAGGCCTTCTCTGCCCCTCTACCAGGGGATTACAACTATAACATGAACAATAAGATTACAATTAATATTAAATTTACAATTACAATTACAATAAAAATTAAAGTACGACAAGAATACCTGATTAATGAAAGCTAGACATTTTATCATAGAAGTTAAGAACAAAGAATATTTTTGTATTTACTAAATTACAAATTAAACCTACAATAACAAAATTCTATAGTGATGAAATTACCGGATATTGAGATATTTTGTGGTAGATTAAAAGAACTATTTACAAGAAACCATGTCTGAACGAGTTTCAATTACTGACCAAGTGCCTAGTAAATTTGCTTTTGAATTCAATTTTATTTTGACAGTCCCTGATGCTAGCAGGTAGCGAATTCCAGAGTCTTGGCAGGATGAGTATGAGGAGGTGCGATGGGATGGTATTGTTAGTGTTGTTTCATGACGAGAGCGCGTGTTCAGATTGTAGTGGGAAGAAAAGTAAGTGAAGCGAGACGACAGGTACGAAGGAATATAAGAGTTCAATATTTCGAAGAGAAGGAGAAGTGAATGTAAATTTCTTTTCTTATCTAGTTTAAGCCAACCTATTGTTTCCAGGGATGGAGTAATATGATCATATTTACGAACATTGCTTATAAAACGTACTTACAAATTATGAGCACGTTGAAGTTTCGTTTTGTTGTCGCTGGAATGGTCGGTCAGTAAAATGTCAGCATAGTCAAAATAGGGAAATACATTGCACAAGGGACTTTTTTAAGCAAGATAGAAGATGAACATTTGTCCTTGTTAGCACATGGATAATATAACAATAGAAAAAATTGATAGGAAAAATTAAAATTTCACAATACTATAATATTGTAATTGATTAACTAGCGGACTTAAGGCCCATTCGCAATAAAAATTAAACATAACCGTAACATAAACACAGAAGTTTGCGCCCAGGTTACCAAATGGGATCATTCAGAATGATTCACATAAGCATTGACATAAACATTACCGTAAGACGTTAACATGAAAGTTTGCAAACTCCAAACTTCCATGCTTATGCTTACGTGATTTGCAAACAGAACACAATCGTGTAGCGCTGAAGTATACGACAGAATATGAGGAAATGGAGTCGTTGTTATGTTTCCATGGTTACCAAGTATGTTTGCTGTTAAGTTATGTTTATGTTCCCATCGTGAATGATGGTATGACTTCCTGATGTTACAGTAACGTTTATATTCTTAAGTTAACGCTTAAGTTATGTTTAATTTTCATTGTGAATGAGCAATTATTCGTGTTAATTAACACGAGTAAGTCCGCTAGTTAATCAATTACTTATATTCAAGTGTTAAAAGTATTATACACAAGATTCAAAATGGATTATCAACTATAATATTGTACAACATATAAAATATGGACATTGCGATAGTTGTTTTCTTTACAGTCCGACACGGCTTAATAAACTTACTTACTTACTTTTAAGAAACCCGAAGGTTCATTGCCGCCCTCACATAAGCCCGCCATTGATCCCTATCCTGAGCAAGATTAATCCAGTCTGTACCATCATATCCCACCCCCCTCAAATCCATTTTAATATTATCCTCCCATCTACGTCTCGGCCTCCCCAAAGGTCTTTTTCCCGCCTGCCTCCCAACTAACACTCTATATGCATTTCTGGATTCGCCCATACGTGCTACATGCCCTGCCCATCTCAAAGTCTGAATTTAATATTCCTAATTATGTCAGGTGAAGAATACAATGCGTGCAGTTCTGTGTTGTGTAAGTTTCTCCATTCTCCTGTAACTTCATCCCTCTTAGCCCCAAATATTTTCCTAAGGACCTTATTCTCAAACACCCTTAACCTATGTTCCTCTCTCAAAGTGAGAGTCCAAGTTTCACAACCATACAGAACGACCGGTAATGTAACTGTTTTATAAATTCTAATTTTCAGATTTTTTGACAGCAGACTAGATGATAAAAGCTTCTCAACCGAATAATAACAGGCATTTCCCATATTTATTCTGCGTTTAATTTCCTCCCGAGTGTCATTTATATTTGTTACTGTTGCTCCAAGATATTTGAATTTTTCCACCCCTTCGAAGGATAAATCTTCAATTTTTATATTTCCATTTCGTACAATATTCTGGTCACGAGACATAATCATATACTATGTCTTTTCGGGATTTACTTCCAAACCGATCGCTTTACTTGCTTCAAGTAAAATTTCCGTCTTTTCCCTAATCGTTTGTGGATTTTCTCCTAATATATTCACGTCATCCGCATAGACAAGAAGCTGATGTAACCCGTTCAATTCCAAACCCTGCCTGTTATCCTGAACTTTCCTAATGGCATATTCTAAAGCGAAGTTAAAAAGTAAAGGTGATAGTAGCACATGGATAATAGAATAGAAAAAAAATTGATAGGAAAAATTAAAATTTCACAATACTATAATATTGTACAACATATAAAATATGGACATTGCGATAGTTGTTTTCTTTACAGTCCGACACGGCTTAATAAACTAGTGTGAGAAATGAAGTTTTGCCAATCTGTGCAAGTCTGAAATCATAATTAGATATATATATATATATTTTTTTTTAATTAAAATCAATCTCGTTATGAATTTGAGGTTACGTTCTACATATTTGAAGTAGGCCTAACTAACTTTTTACATTAACTCTTCCTCAACTTAGGACCAACTCTTGAAATAGGTAAAGGGAAACGTCTCTCTACGCGCCACTGAATTGCACAGGGAGTAGGGAAGCAATTTTCCCACGCTTCTCGGCACTAGAGGAATTTGATGAGCACGCAGCAGCCACCTTTTATCCCCGGGTAAGAGGCTGAGTCAACCCCATTCTGGAAGGTTGACGAGATGAAGAATTCCACCTCCGCACAGGATTAAACTTAGAGTGTAGTCTGTCGCCCGTCCGACGAAGCTAACCCAGTTTTTGAATGCTAACTGTAAACCCCTCGTTGCATGTTTACATTATACAGGGACATAATTTTATTTTTACTAACATTTTTAATATTAACCTGGCTATATCTTTGGATTAAAGATCTAGAACCAGAAACACCGCTTGCTCCCCCTTCCAAGACTGGAGTTCGATGAAACTGGCGTAAAATACAAATTACTCTACTAGGTATAGGAGAGAAGAGAAGTAGTTCATCCATTTATGTAAACTAGGAAATATCGCAATTTTGAGTTTGATAATTTTCATTAGGTTTTTGTTTAATCAAAATACAGTACTATATTAACAACAAGTGTTTTTACTCACTAATTGAGCTATCCATGTGGACGTATTCATTATGCAGTGTATATTGTACTGTTACAGCACATTAGCGTACAATGAATGAAGTTAAATTGAAAAATAATCGTAATATGAATATTTAAACACATTTTTGAAAACGGTGGCCGTTCATTTCGATACAGGCTTCAGATCTTTTGTGCATATTATTATCGCACTATAGACTATTGTACCTAATTCCAATTACCAGTTTCGTCCTTTGTACGAGTAACTCATGTTGAAATAATTCTGTACCTACTCTATAAAAGAGTAAGTACCTTATGTACTGTAAATTTAAACTTCACTTCCGCCCGATGCGAACAGATAAAATTACTCAGAAATGCTATCTACTGTCCGTTGAAGTAGTTTTATTGCAGGGTCGTAGAAAGGGGGGGGGAAATCACGTGACAGCTAATTACTTAACGAGGCCCTTCTATTTAAGCCATTTTAAACAGTTGTATAATATTACGTAGACGTCCAATTCCTAACAGAAATTAATGTTTTCAGAAAAGAGCTAAGACAGCCCAGCTACTAGACTTTACAGATGGGCGAACAGAAGCAGGTGGAAGAAACCGGGATGCGACGTAGGGAAACGGACGACAGTACCTGTGCGAAAATATGATTCAATATTGAAAGCTCTTTCGTCACTGGAAAACGCGAACATATTTCTGGAACGTACTATACTCACTAACTCAGTACTGTATACGCGGCCTTGTTTCTGTGTGGAGGACGCTTGGAAGTTCACTAGTAGAGGGGGTGAGAGTGAAGTACATTCAAAAACTCAGGTACAATAAAAATTGAAGTAAAAATAAAATGATATCTCCGTATAATCCAGAGGATCCAGAACTTTGTCAAATGACGGTTCTCTTAATGCAATGAGCCAAGAAAATGCATATGATTATAGGGATCGGATTTTTATGTAATTAGGCCCTACACATTATAGTCTATTCCTTTCAACCTAACCGTATATAAATAACAAATCTTTGCGAATCTTGTAATTACCATTGATATATTAAAATTTGATACTACATATTTTTACATATTTACCCCACATTACATATTATGGCTTGGTATTACATAAATCTACATATTTAGGGGTTTTATTCGTTTTTACTTCTCTGAAAGGCTTTTTAAATCTGTGTATTTCAAATTGTAAACTTCCCCAGCAGAAGTTTTTTTTTTCCTTCCAGAGAAGTAAAAATGAATAAAGGCCTTTTTAGGTGTGACAAGTACCACTGCTGCTTGACCTCTTTATTTTAAATTTAGTAGACCTATACGGAAATGGGATTTTCCGAGCAATTAGAATATATGGTTCTCAGCTGGAATAATCCTACCCTTCTGAATGAAACAGAAATGTCACTTTTCAAATAACAGTTTGTAAATGCCTATAGTTTGAGGTTTTAGTAGGTACTTGTTTCTTACAGGGAGCAGCTAAAATGCATGTGTCCCACATCTCTTATTTTCTCCTAATCCAGTAAAGCGAAACAGTGCTTGCAGTACTGTTGTGTCATTCATTTCACTCAGTTTTAGTACTCCCAATACCTATAAAGTGCAAGTGAGTTTATCTACTGCTTTTAACTAACTAAAATGGCCCCTGTATCTTCAACCCTAACGATAAAAATAAAATCATGGATTGCAATGGACAAAGCTTTCACTACAGATGGAAAAATAGTAATGTGTCAAGTGTGCGGTAAAAAGTCGGGTGCTCTATGAAATCACAACTGGAGAGTCTTACCTATCCTACATGATTTTACATATTTTGGTACATATTCAGCTTATTTTTCTTACATAAATATGTACATATTTCACACCTTGATATTATATAAAAATCCGGTCCCTACATACGAACCTCGCACACGGTAACTTGCGGCAGCGTGCTACCCGGCTAGAGTGATCTGTTTCTGCATGTCAAGAAGAACGAAAAACAGAAATGAGCAAATTACGGTTTAATTTTCAACGCTTTGTAGTAAAACAGTTTTGACATTATACTTACTCGTACTTACAGTACAAATGACTTTTAGAGAACTTGCAGGTTCATTGCAGCCCTCACATAACCCCGCCATCGATTCATATCCTGTGCAAGATAAATCCAGTCCTTACCACCTTATCTCACCTCCCATAAATACATTTTAATATTATCCTCCCATTTACGTCTCGGCCTCCCCAAAGGTATTTTTCCCTCCGGCCTCCCAACTAACACTCTATATGCATTTCTGGATTCGCCCATACGTGCTACATGCCCTGACCATCTCAAACGTCTGGATTTAATGTTCCTAATTATGTTAGGTGAAGAATACAATGCGTGCAGTTCTGCGTTGTATAACTTTCTCTATTCTCCTGTAACTTCATCCATCTTAGCCCCAAGTATTTTCCTAAGCACCTTATTGTCGAACATTCTTAGCCTCTGTTCCTCTCTCAAAGTGAGAGTCCAAATTATACAACCAATTTTGACAGTATGTGAAAATTAATTTTATTTATGGCATAGTCATTTGTTGTTGTATTTAAAAACAGAAAATTATATTTTAATGTGTTTTCAGAGTCCGAAATTCATTTTACAGTTCTCAATTAACACCTTCACGGCCACCGGCGTGGCTCAGTCGGTTATGGCGCTTGCCTGCCGGTCTGAAGTTGCGCTCGGGCGCGGGTTCGATCCCCGCTTGGGTTATCTGGTTGGATTTTTCCGAGGTTTTCCCCAGGTGAATGCCAGGTAATCTATGGCGAATCCTCGGCATCATCTCGCCAAATACCATCTCACTATCACCAATCTCATCGACACTAAATAACCTCGTAGTTGATAGAGCGTCGTTAAATAACTAAAAAAAAACATATTTACAGAAGAATGTCATTTATAGAATTGCATTCATAAAACTTCCGCAGTATTAGACCCCAATGTCTCTGTTTAATCCATCACTAGCTTATATTGTTTCAAAATCATCTGTACAAGAAAGCTTCAATGAATTCAAACCGATGTATTCCATGGCGTTCTGAAACCAAATTCAAAACGATGTATTCCATGGTGTTCTGAAACCAAATTCAAAACGATGTATTCCATGGTGTTCTGAAACCAAATTCAAAACGATGTATTCCATGGTTTTCTGAAACCATATTCAAAACGATGTATTCCATGGTGTTCTGAAACCAAATTCAAAACGATGTATTCCATGGTGTTCTGAAACCAAATTCAAACCGATGTATTCCATGGCGTTCTGAAACCAAATTCAAACCGATGTATTCCATGGTGTTCTGAAACCAAATTCAAAACGATGTATTCCATGGTGTTCTGAAACCAAATTCAAAACGATGTATTCCATGGTGTTCTGAAACCAAATTCAAAACGATGTATTCCATGGTTTTCTGAAACCAAATTCAAAACGATGTATTCCATGGTGTTCTGAAACCAAATTCAAAACGATGTATTCCATGGTGTTTCGAAACCAATATTGTTATATCTGTGAATACATTTTTTGCAGCGGTAAGCCGAAATATAGCCCACATACATATTATTATCGAATAATCTATTGATCCTAAACGTGGCGTTGTTAGTTTCATTAATGAAAAGAACAGCTCACATACATATTGCCCAATAAAGAAATAATATGAGCCGAAAATTTTGGAAGTCCTGGATACTCTGCAGCGTTTAATGATTTGTTGCAAAAGCTAATAATGTCGTCCCCCTCAGCTTGCCTTAAGTAAAAGCTGAAGTATCTCTATAATGCGTATAATTACTTTAAAAACCAATGACTGTAACCTAGACTATCAGTTCACATGATCGGAAGTATATTATTTCCACATAGTTTTCCTCTAACATTGTTTTTTTTTTTTTCAATTTCTCATCAATTTACTTTTTCTGACTTACGTCCTTAAAAAAACCGATTCAGTTAAGTTACTTACTCCTTAATGTTCCTCAAGAACAAATGTGTCTGTTGCCACAATATCAAATTAAGTGCTCCTCATTGATTTCAACAGTATTGTACACCTCTCTGCAAAGCGTTCAAACAAAGGTTGGTGCTGCGCTGACTGATGTCTCGCAACAAATATGCTTGAGATATTTCAAACTGCGCATGCGCGAGGATAGTAAACACAATGTCCTGTCTTCCCTGTAGTCTTTGGCAGTGTGTTGTAGATTGTGGAGCTGTTTCATATTTGTTTTCTAGCTTTTAATACAACCTGAATCTGAGTATTTTATTCCTTTTCGTACTTTTTGCATGGATTAGATTGGGAGTGTGGAAATTGAGAGGTTTTAGGGGTAATATAGAAAATGACAGATGTATATTATGTGGCGAAATAAAAACTATAAAGCATATATTGTTAACACGTGTCAAGACAGATTGGAATGAACTCAGTTTTATGAAAAGGGAGTGGCTAAATTTTAATAATGAAATTGTTTTAGCGGATAGAGGAGACGGCCTCCAGATATGGAGGGTAGCTGCGAATATATTGAATAAACAGTCGTGGACAGCCGATAAGGGGTGGTCCTCCAGCTTGGGGGTTGGGCGAAGGGCTAACAACCCATCACCGTAAAAAACAGCTTGTTACGAAACCTAACAGTAAGCCTCGGAATGGGCTTAGGAAAATATTTGGGACTAAGAGGGATGAAGTTACAGGAGAATGGAGAAAGTTACACAACACAGAGCTGCACGCATTGTATACTTCACCTGACATAATTAGGCCCATAAAATCCAGACGTTTGAGATGGGCAGGACATGTAGCACGTATGGGCGAATCCGGAAATGTATATAGAGTGTTAGTTCGGAGGCCGGAGGGCAAAAGACCTTTGGGGAGGCCGAGACGTAGATGGGAAGATAATATTAAAATGGATTTGAGGGAGGTGGGATATGATGGTAGAGACTGGATTAATCTTGCTCAGGATAGGGACCAATGGCGGGCTTATGTGAGGGCGGCAATGAACCTCCGGGTTCCTTAAAAGCCAGTAAGTAAGTAAGTAAATATCAAGAATTACAATTGAACAGATAGGCCTAATAAAATCCTGAGCAACATAATGAGGAAAACGAATGATGGAAATAAATAACATAAATGACATGTAAAATTAATTTTAAAATGTATGTGTATATATAATGTAACAAGGTCTACCTATGCATATATAAAAATTATATGCTGATAAGTGAGTAATGGCTACATGACCTGACGTCAATGCTGTCATTCAACATTGTAACTCACTGCAGTTAAATAAATAAATAAATAAATAAATAAATAAATAAATAAATAAATAAATAAATAAATAAATAAATAGATAAATAGGCTAGATAAATACAGTACATAAATAAATAAGTACGTAAGTAAATAAGTAAATAAGTAAGTAAATAAGTAAATAAATAAATAAATAAGAAAATAAATAAATAATTAAAAAATAAATAAGTAAATAAACAAATAAGTAAATAAATAAATAAGTAAATAAATAAGTAAGTAAATAAATAAAGAAGTAAATAAATAAAAAAGTAAATAAATAAATAAATAAATAAGTAAATAAATAAGTAAATAAATAAATAATTAATTAAATAAATAAGTAATAAATAAAATAAATAAATAAGTAAATACATAAATAAATCATGATCTATAGTACAGTAGTTGTAAAACCTATCGGAGTCTTTTTTAAGTTCCATGACAATCTAACAATGCCTCGTTTTGCACTGACTGGGTGAACCCAGAAACATCTTCATGGTGTCTGGTCCAATCATTGAATAAATTGCCCCAAGAGAACAGATACATCTACTACTTTAATTCCCATATCCTTCGCCACTTACAGTAATAAAATAAAACACTGCACTCAGCACTTTCAAATCTCACAACTAGTACGAAATCTAAAAACTACATTGACGTTGCGAGTCAAAATGTCTCGCAATTGTTATCTCTCTACACCAAATGTATCGAAATGCAACGTGCTGCATTTGGTGTGCGCCTGGCCTTATGGCTTCCAAATACACGGAATCGATTTTCGGCCATTTTCGGAAGCTAATGAAAGATTTCCCCAAAAGTTTCACTTCCCTTTAACCGATACTCTTCCGTCACTGCTTATTCTTTCTTGCCACATCACTAGACTATTAAAAAGTTCTTCAGTTTGAAAGAGGGCATTAAAAATTAAAAAACTATGGACACAAATAAATTCAGGAGGTTCGTTAATTGGTGGTAAGTCGGGTATCTTCCAAATGCGTCAGTGCGTGTCGTATAATTACTTGGACTTGGCGCCTTTGCGGTGCGCTGCCGTCGCTGTGACCAGGAACTTGTTGCAGGAGATCGCTTAACGGTTGAACTTCAATAGTTCTTCTGATTGACATTCATTGGTTAACAATTGAATACGCTTAAGAACTGAAGTAGCAGGATCTTTTTAAACATTAGGATTAAGAAAATAATACATGCTCTATTATTAGGGGCCTATAAGATTTACGCATTTCGCAGTAATTCAGCCATATTTTATGTTACCAATGACAGGCCTATTGAAAACACTTCTCTAACACCATGTTCTTATCCCATGTACAGTGTATATAGCCTATGGCACACTTCATATTCTTCACTTACAGACAAATCTAGTGACAAATGGATGTGTCATGCACGCATAACAAGCAACATAATTAGGTGTGTTAGTGCATTATAACAGAATCGGGAAAATACTTTGAAAAAACAAGGCAAAGCCGATCTTGTTATGCATGTGTATCGCACGAGTATTTTCATTCTCGGTATGCAAAATATCCACATATTTTCTACCATTAATGTGACGAACACTGTAGCTTCATTCACTGCTTGGATTTTGACCACCAGAAATGCCTGTTCATTTAGGCCAGGGATGTCGAACAGCGCTCTCAAACTGTGAAAAGATTAATACTGTTTCCTACGGTAGCTGAAACGACAGTCAGTCAGCTCGCTGTAGCAGTGTTCTGTACGCAGCGTGTTTATCAACTCTGGCGGCTGGTATGGATATGGAACGACGATTCAATAGTGAGTGGACAAATAAATATTTATTTACCTTAAAGGACGGAAAGACACATTGCTTAATACGTAGAAAAGAACTTGGATACACTAGCCATCATAATATTAAAAGGCATTTTAATTCTACACGTCATGCTGAAGCTTATGGACCAGAAAAGTTATCCGGTTTCACTCGTGAAAGGGCTGTAGTTGAATTAAAATCAAGATTGCATTCAGAAAACCTTCCACCATCATCGGGTGTTAGTAGAATAACCTTGGTTCGTACTAGCTACAAAATTTGTGAAATTATTGCAACGGCTTCAAAGCTATTTACTGCGAAGAATTTGTGAAAGGCTGTCTCATAGCTGTTGCAAAACGGATATTTCCGAAATACGTTAATGATTTTAAATCTATATGTTTGTCTCGTAATATTGTTGCAGAGCGCGTATCATAAATGGGAGATAACTTGGAGGGACAACTGATAGTAAGAATGAAAACTTTCACTTGTTACTTTTGATGAAAGTACCGACCGGGAAGATACGGCGCAGCTAGCTACAGTGTATTCATAAGCAATGTCGACTCAGATTTTAATGTTCATGGAGATGTTGTAGATGTCATTTCACTAAAGGATCGAACTCTAGGAAGAGATATTTTTGAATCTGTAACAAAAACTATGAACAAATTTCAAGTCACGCTCAAAGTAATTAATTTTGTACATCAAAACAGTTTATGTTTCTGAACTTGAAGTTGCACTGCTGCAACACATACACACAAAGTTGATATTTTAAACATGATATTAACAACATTATTATTATGATTATTTCCGTCACTAACGAACAACATTCATGGAATGACTAAGTTAGATAAAACTCTGTTGTTGTTGTTGTTATTATTATTATTATTATTATTATTATTATTATTATCATTATCATCATAATTCATCCTCAAGTAGGCTACATTCTTTGTTTATCAGAGTTCATCAAGTGCAAATCTAAACTGAGTTCCTAATCAATTGGCAAGATGTATAAAAGTTATCAAAGTACCAGCCGCCGCAGTTTCGCTTTAGTTTACTATCATTCGGCCGGACTGCTGCTACCTGTGTTCAACCGTTGCACGGTAAGGGAGGAGTGAAGGCTCTGCAGTTCACAGCTCGAGAGCGCTGTTCGACATCCCTGATTTAGGCGGTTTTTTAAACATCTTTAATTTACAAATGTGAAGTGCTTTAGTATAAATATTTGAGGGGCTCGGGCGTAAAACATGGTAACTGAAATTTTGGTCAAAAATGAGATATGTAGCGTATAATATGGGATCTTACATTATGCATCTAATGCAGTAGTTAGTTTTGAAACATCTCAACAGATGGCAGAAGTTTTACTTTCCTGGTAACTATAGGCCTACAAATTGTTGCATGTATATGTTCACCTACCTAATAACTTCAAAACACTAAAACGTCACTTACCATGTTTTACTCCCGAACCCCTCAATGACACACAACGTTAAAATGTGTCCAAAGATTTCATCAAACGCTTTTTCATTATTGATGGAGATGACTCACTAAAGATATCAGTCCTTCAATTGCTATTATGATGCATTTTAAGATAACATCCTGAAGGATAAATAATATAGGCTAAAGCTTGAACAGATCAAAGGCCTGGTATCTGACGGTTTGGTGATTATTTGTATAGCTCCATAAGCTATATAAAAAAGGCGATGAAAAATAAATCAAGATAAAAAAGAAATAATCACTCAACAGCTAACACGCTACCACCCAATTGGGTGATAACATGAACCAGGAAGATGACATGTCCAAGATTCCATTCAAAAGCAAAATGTGATGCGAAAGCAGTTATGTCTAACCTGCTATCTTCTGCATTGTCCAGTAATGATTTGATGGAGGGTGTGCCTTAATGAGGGACGCAGATCTCTTGCTGCCGAGCATGGAGCGTCTAGACCGAACGTGGCCTTGGTAAACTTGCGTGATGATGAACGGGGATTTTCCACAAAGTAGAGGTTCTCTCGGTATGTTTTTGTCTAGATGCAAATTACTTTATACAAACGGAAAAAATTATAATTACAGCAACAAATGGTTGTATTACATGCTGGAAATGGAAGATTATCGAATTCCGAAGTTGATCCTCCATTAAAATCCGTAAAGACGACAGAACGTTGCAGATGTGTGGACAATTTTGAAAGCGGCGGAATCGGTCCTACGTCTCATATCGGAATGTTCATGGTTGATTCTGTATGTTCTAGTCTGAATTCAACTTACTTTTACATTATTAAAAAAAAACACTGCTAAAAATTTATTTACACATAACAATAAGAGAACATAGATACACGAACATAATTATACTATAGCTAAGACTATTATGATCAAATGGATATTCTCATGACAAATTAGAGATAATGCAAGTACCACTGACAAAATATTGTAACAATAATAATTCACAGAGTGATTTTATCCTACTTAACAATTTCACTTAATGTTTTAATTTAGAACAATATTATCTAAAAAACATATCAAACTGTCTTATACAAAATAAACTTTAATTCAATTTTGAAATTAAGTTAAACAATTGAGTAAGAGACAAACTAGAAATTAGCAACAAAAATAAAGGATGCAAAAAACTATCTACAGCTCTACACGAAATAAAATATTTCTTCCAACGATTTAGATTCTGGAAAAGTCCCCATAACACTCATAGCGTTCCCTCGTTGAATGGCAATACTAATTCTTTACATTATTATATTTACTGCGATTCCACTTTAAATTCTGCACTTCTTTTTTATTATACTAAAATGAGCATTTTGAATTTTGTATTAGCATTAATATATTATAGTTTTCAATAGCCCTATAAGAATCCAGAAATGCATTTAGAGTGTTAGTTGGGAGACCGGAGGGAAAAAGATCTTTAGGGAGGCTGAGACGTAGATGGGAGGATAATATTAAAATGGATTTGAGGGAGGTGGGGTATGATGATAGAGACTGGATTAATCTTGCACAGGATAGGGACCGCTGGCGGGCTTATGTGAGGGCGGCAATGAACATTCGGGTTCCTTAAAAGCCATTTGTAAGTAAGTATATCCCTATAAGTCATGGTGCCCTTGACAATACTGCATTCGTACCCCCATGACTTTCTTTCATCACTATCCTAGTTATTTCTATCTCCAGAATTATCTATTCTATTCTATGTAGCCTACATCTAAATAACAACTAAATAACATTGCTTTTTAATATATCCCAAACTCCCATGGATTATAATAAATTCTTCCAAATAGGCTATGTATACTTATACTATAGCATATAAGTAAATATGCGTGTGTATAGAACGGAATCGTTCAAGTGCCACTTTATCGGATATGACGTTGGAGTTTCCGTGGCAACCAAAGTCGAATTCCCGTTCAGTAAAATTCTTTCAACTTTTCTATTACTGTAGGTCGAATATAAACTTACACGAGAAAAATGCGATATGAAAGTAATAAAAAGATAACAAGTTCGAGTGACGTAGTATTTTTATGAAGAAATACAATAGGTCTATATAACTTAAATTATACGTATTTGTTCAGCTATTGTTCTGCAGATTTTTATAGGGCATTTCCTCTTATCATTGGTTGCTATTTAACTTATATGGCCGATATTTCATACTAATTGTTTTATTGAACGTTTTGAAGTCCTGGGCTGGTTACGAGGTCGTATTTTACACCGATAATTTTATTTATGGTCTCCTAGTAATTGACCGGAAGTGAGTAGTGTTGTACATATAATAAGAAAACCCATACACGTACCGTACTATACGTGTTAATGAATTTAAACCAGCAAATATCTTAATTTATAGCAAATTGTTGCTGTGCCATAATTATGACAAAATGGGCACGTTAGGACTTCTAAAAAATTGGACTGTCCTACGCCAGTTAATTTTCTTCTGTCGCTAGCCATGCTTAGGCGGCACTCACAAAGACCTTCATTACAATAGCAGCTGCGTTTTCTCGATATAGGAATGAAGACCACAACAAGCAGCACAGGTGAGAAAACTGAAGAAACTTTGGAGAAGAAAGAGACGCTAAGTGACAACGGAGGGGAAGTTGAAAGCTTTTCACTTTATGTTAAGACGTAGAAGAAATCATACAATAGTAATATGCGTTACAAGAGCGGTATGTTTTTTTTATTTATGATTGAGGAAAAGTTTGAAAAAGCGAAACGTAGTTGAGCTTTTTTAATTTCCGAGAATTGAAAGAAAACATACCGCTCGTGTATCGTACATTATTTTGTGCGAGGATCGTTTATTACATACCTGAAAGACGAATTTCTAATTAGTTGCAATGAAATCTCCATCTTGGTTTCTGTTCAATGACGGCAAATTTGCAAAACAAAAATATCTATCTTCAACATTGTTGCTTTAAAATGTTTTCTGTGTTTACTATACTCCAGCAGGCTGTGATATACGTCTGTCTTTTTTTTCCCCCCAGTCTATGATGAGTCTGGACTCTTGTTGATTTTTTCACGGCTTCCTTAATGTTACTTGCATCACGAATGAAGTAACTTTAGTGGAGTTGTAGATTTTACTTAATTTTTGCAAATATTTAAAAACAATAATTAACAGTGCAATTTAGGTGAAATTGCAGTGGTAAGTTTCCAATATTGAACGTCTCTAAAAATAATATGTTAAAAGCCTAAAGCAGTAAAATCAATATGTCACTTAAGCGGTAAGAAGAGGGAAATTGTTATGTGCGTTAGGTTGGGAATACTGAATGTGGAATTTTAGACTTTCCGCGGATTGGTTTTGTGCGGAAACCAAGCAAATACGCACGATCTCGCACAAATGTTATTAGGCTACAGTTCAGAAAACGATACTCAGGAAATTTAGAAATTAAATTTTGCAGTATTGAACCAACATGAATCTGACTATGACATAACCTTTCAAAGTATTACCATGTAGACCTACTAATAATGTTCTTAAATTTTTGTTTAATATTTTATAAAAAAAATAATGCTTTTTGTTGCACATATAGGCTACACCTGTATATATTTCGTCTAAAACATTGTCATAGTATTAGAGGAAGTGTTAGAAATATGAAATAGGGGTACAAATATGAAATAGTGGATATACGACCTGAGACATGTTGTATTCTAACGGAAGCCTTTCAGATTACTACGCACTGCTACTCTCTTTCGCGGAAATGTGTTAGTTTGCAGTTACAAACTGAAATGTTGAAACGTTTATCATTATTGTGTTTTCGAGAAAAGTGAAAATTTATTCATTTTTTTTTTCTTTCATAATTTTGTAAGATTTTCCCCCTCCGTTAATTTTTCTATAACTACCACTGAATCGAACTTTCCAGATATATTAAAGAGAGAATAGAGATGCTTTCTAGAATTCAATTGAAAAACCAAAGTCACCCATTCCATCAACATTCCGTGATTCCCAAAGGCAAGTGAAATCTCGAAATTCCCCTCTAGAGTCACGTCAATTAAATTTGAGAAGCCAAAACAAGATAAGTGGTTCCTATTTCACCTTCGCTCATTCTTCTGTCATTCCAGTTGTCACGGATGTTACATTTTTACTATTTTCAAATTTTACATACTGAAAATGAAATGACTTTTGTCAACCTTTATTATTAGAATCAATTTAGAAGATCAGTAGGCTATCATTTTACAAAAAAAAAGTTGTTGAATAAAATTTAATATTAATGCAGAAAATAAGGAAAGGTTTCGTCACGAATATTCAAAGATTTGTGAACTCACTTCATATCTTATTAACAAAAGGTGTAAAACACAGGTCCCTGCCTCAAGCAAAAAGAGGTTCATTCTCATAGTGTCCATGTGAAAGCTATACAAATGCAAAATATCTGGATCGATCTTCAGGAAATTTATAAATTGTTTATTCAGTGACAGAAATACTTTTATTTGCTTCAAAACACTGCACAATATGTTGCAGAACGTATTGACTCCCGTGTGGTTGTTCTGTGCGGTTGCTAGGTTTGAGACTTCAGTTTAAATGTGGTCTCCAGATGAGGTCAATTGGAAATCCTATTTCTGCCCCCCATCATCTGTGAAAAAGCAAAAATGTTTGATGATTTTAATTTCTGACCCAATTATTCAGACTCCTGCATATCCAGCCATGCCAATAAAAAATTAGTCCGGTCAACTGGAGTTCTACTGTGGAAGGAAGTAGTCTACATTAGAAGTGAAAATAACATTTAATATATCCAATGTGTAACACACCCAGAATTTCTTCTACGTCAATGTGAAATATTCCAGTGATAAATAAACAAACATTTTGTCGAAATGGAATAGACTGAAGTTATTTAATCAATATATATAATTAAATTTATTAGAAACAGGCTTATATCTAGGATCTTGAAGAGGTTCAGATCCTAAACAGAAGTCTGTCTCCATATTTAAAATAATTAATTGATATGGGGAAGTTCTGTGTGGAGGTCTATCTACTACAACATAATGAGTTTCAAAAGTGGAATAAGTACTTTTAATAGTAAGTTTTACAGTCTTGGTTATAATTAATCAAGCGTTTCTGAGGGGAATTCGGACCCCTCAATCCCTTTCTCTCGATAATTGCCTGACAAGGAAAAGTGTAAAGAATTTTGAGAAGTACTTCGATCTTCATCCCTTCTGATGAATACATATGTGTAATTTGTAGACTGTTTTACATTACGAAGTATAGTTTCAAGCAAGATTTAGAAATTTCAATGTATTTACTGGTAAATACACAGGTGTTCTAAAAAAAAGTTCCCATATTCTTAACGAGGACCTTGAATCTATATCTGCATGGGCCAGAAAGTTTGGTTTGACTCTAAATGCAAGAAAATCACAAGCAATCCTAGTGGAACATCAACGTCTATTATACAACATTACTCCTGCTCTTCCAGTCAAGTTAAACGACACAATAATCCGTTTTGCTTCCTGTGTTAAAAACCTTGGAGTTTACTTTGATACGCATTTAAACTGGAATAACCAAGTAACCCATATTATCAAAAAAGTGCTTTCCATACTACATTCCTTAAACAGCATTCGAAAATTCCTCCCGCTATCACTCAAGAAAATACTAGTGGAAACACTAGTAATGCCCCACTTCGATTATTGTGATTTTCTTCTGCGATTTTCTATTGACTGACCTCAATGTCAACCAGTCGCAAAAATTACAACGTGTTCATAATTCTTGTGTTCGCTTCGTCTGCGATGTCCGTCGCGCTGATCACATTACCCCATCCTTCCAAACTCTAAACTGGCTACGGCTTAACGAACGTAGAAATTTTCATTCTCTTGCTCTCCTTTTCCAAGTCCTTCACACTTCTACACCTACCTACCTTGACTCCCGTTTCAGTTACCTGTCATCATATCATAATCTCTTCACTCGCACGCAAAATAGCCGCATACTAGCCATACCAACACATAAGACATCATCGTATTCATCATAGGCCTACACAATCTCGCTCTCGCGCTTGTGGAATACCCTACCCAGTGACGTCACAGACTGTCGGAATTTAGTAGCGTTCAAAAGCAAACTTATTAAGCATTTTCTTACTGCGTAGAGTAGGTTTACTTTTTACTTAATTAATAAAAAAATTTCTCTCTTCTTAACTTTTACAATAAACTGTCTAGCTATTATTAATCAGTTAACCTTTTAGTACTTTGATTTTTATTGTATTTGTAAATTTAATATTGTAATTATAATTGTAATTGTATTCTTAATATTGTAGTTGTAATCCCCTGGTAGAGGGGAAGAGAAGACCTCATGGCCTTATCTCTACCTGGTTAAATAACTATTTAGAGAGAAGGTAGTATGTATCAAAACAAGAAATAAAAGTCCTGCAAACACGGTCCTAAAATTAATATCCCCTGAGAAATGAGCAAATGTTTACCATCACTGTTAGAATAGCATATCTTCCACCGTGAGCTCTTTGGAAAGAAACAAATGAGGAAACAAAATGCAACTGTTTGTCACTGCGTATTAGTTTCGTATCTGCTGAATAGGAACATGTTTTGTTTCTTGCCCAAGAGCTCACAGCGGAAGATATGCTGCTCTTACAGTGATGGTAAACATTTTGCTCATTTCTCAGGATCCATGTTACTGTTACAACAAAACATGGTCCGATTCAACAAATACGAAACTAACTTACCCGACCGCTACAGCAATAATTACTACAGTGTAGTATCAGTACAATAGTACGATTACAATTTTAACATACTTTCGTCTCTTTAAGCGTCCTCTTGATACGAACACAAACAAAGGTAATACTCGTACATAGTGACAAACAGCTGCATTCTGTTTCCTCATTTGTTTCTTGCCAAAGAGCTCTCAGTGGAAAATATGCTGCTTTTACAGTGACGGTAAAAATTATTTCATTACTCAGAAGATATTAATGTTAGAGTCTATGTTTATAGGACTTTTGTTTCTTATTTTGTTGCATACTACCTCCTCTCTAAATATTGAAACCTTTTTCCAGGACAACCTGTATTGAAATTTCTCAACTTATCGAATCCATAACAATGTCAATAAAGAAATTTAGAAAGGTAACAAATTGAACATATAAAATAAAGGAATATATTGTAGTGCACTAAAAATGAGTCTTACTTGAGGAAAAATGTATACCAGTAAATTTATGCTCACTGCAATAGAGAGAGGCCCTTGTTTTAGATAGAGGGCTGAAAACATGTGAGTAGCTCCATTTAAAGCAGCGGTGACCAAAACTCTCGAATTCCAGTGATTACATGCGACAGACAGCCTATGAAGTAAGGAGACGGAGGAAAGGTACTTGGCATGAAAACTACAACCAGTGGTGGTTCCTGTACTAACATCTTGATCAATCCCGCGGATAAAAATCTCAAGCTTTGCTGTATCAGTAAGGTCACTGCTGTCATCAAGAGCCAGTGAATAATATACGATTTTTCTTGCTTCTTTTTTTAACCTTCCTCTTGAATATAATCAGGAATTTTCTAAATTCTTCTCTCGATACTTTGTTGAGAAATTCGTAGTTTTTCAAAATTAAAAACTTCTTATGGACAAGTTATTTAAGCTATTTTAATCATTTTTTTTTTTTTTTTTTTTTTTTTTTAGAAATTCTGTTCTATTAAAAGGCTTTAGAGCACGAGATATTTCAAACCCCATTAGGTAGCTGACTTCCTTACATTTCTTTATCTCATTTTTCTCTTCCTGGCTCTGATTTAAGATATATCGATTCCTGGCGTTTAACAGTTCGTTGGCACATAATATTGAATCAGTTTTTCTACAATATTATTATTAAATGAATAACTAATAAATAGTTACCCTCATCTAAAGATTAAAAAGATTAGAAATTGAGATAAAACCTAATAATTTTGTCCTTCTAGGGAGAAGCTCTAAAAATATCAATATTCATGCACGTACAGAAGAATTATAGAAACCCATACTTAGTGGTCAGTAGTAGTAGTAGTAGTAGTAGTAGTAGTAGTAGTAGTAGTAGTAGTAGTAGTAGTAGTAGTAGTAGTAGTAGTAGTAGTAGTAGTAGTAGTAATAATAATAATAATAATAATAATAATACATTATTCAGCGTGGCAATTAATGTTTATATAGGCCTATAGGCCTACTCCTAATTGAACAGTTGAGCAAAGTAAACATATTACATTTTGTCTGACAGAACAACAAAAAAGTTCTCCTTCTCATTCTTTACGAAACCATCTCTTACTGCTTGTAGAGAGACAGAGTTTGTAGAGCGACATGATACCGCCACTGCTTGCCTTCAGTACGTGAATGAAACACACAGCAATGTACAGGAAACTCCGCGTATTCATTTGAATGTCTGTGATTACACGATGTAATCACGACACCCGCTTTGATGACCGCTGATTTAAAGCGAAGTTTTGTCTGATGAAGATTGCAGCACTACCAGGCTGATAGTGGTCTTATTCTGTCGTCGACACCGGTAGCAACAGAGACTCGGTTGCACTTCACGTGTGAATGCCTCCATTCAAACCTCTGTTTTGCTAGCGGTGACGATGCTCAGAAGTGTGGAATGCTTTTAATCTGTTTAAATAAAGAAGACAGTGAGGGATAAACAGGAAACGAAGGAGATGGTCCTTCTTCAAGGGGAGAGTCCTCTTTAAAATTTATAGGCCTAGTCTGTTCTGAGATCCTTTGCTTAAGAATCCTGGTTCGAAATATTTAATAATTTTATCATTATAAGATCACAATACAGTATTTTATTTGATACTTTCTGTGATTGTGTTATCTTTCTTCATTCGAAATGTTACTGTGAGTAATTTTCTATTTCCTAATAGGCAGATTGTTCAGCTATCACTTCCGAATTAGTGCGCTTAGCTTACTTTTGGAAAATGAATAGGTAATTTTTTGGAAAATATGTTAAATGCGTTGATGTGAAAGTATGCATATTATTATTATTATTATTATTATTATTATTATTACTACTACTACTATTACTACTAGACCTACTACTACTATTACTACTACCATCGCCATCAATAAATAAAATGCCCATTATCGATCTTAATCTTTTAAAACTGTTAACGTATTTTCACTTATTTTTTGTTATAAGTTAATTGCAAAAATTAATAATAATAATAATTATTTATTTATTTAATCTGGCAGAGCTAAGACCAGTAGGCCTTCTCTTCCGCCCAGCCAGACTCTAATTCTAATTGAATACAATTGGTTACATAGTTATTACATTAATATCTAGACCGTAAAACAACATGAAAATAAATAGTGAAAGTTGGATAAGTAATGTTAGTGTGACAATAATAAACATTGGTAAGGAATAATAATAATAATAATAATAATAATAATAATGAGATAATTTAGATATTTATCTGTGATATATATAACCATTAAACATTGAGAAACCTGAAACAGCTGTTATTGTTAACAAGAATTGTTAGAAAAATATTTCGTTAGCCTATTCTTAAATTGGTTTGATGTCTGACAGTCCCTGACATTACTCGGTAGGGAATTCCAAAGCCGAGGAACAGCCACAGTGAAAGAAGATGAATATGAGGATGTTCGGTGGGAGGGAATGGATAATATTGAGGAGTGTTGTGATCGTGTGTCTATGTTACGATGGGTGGATAAATTTTTAAAACGAGACGCAAGATAGACAGGAGTGGAGAAATGCAATATATGAAAGAGAAGCGAAAGACAGTGAATTTTCCTACGATCTTCTAGACGGAGCCAGGACAACATTTCGAGGGATGGTGTTACGTGATCAGCCCGGCGAATATTGCAGACGAAACGGACGCACTTATTATGAACACGTTGCAGTCTCTGCGCAGAAGTAACGCTTAGGTCAGTAAGCAGAATATCACAGTAATCGAAGTGGGCCATCACGAGTGTTTGCACTAAAATTACGTGTGAAAAAAGGTGTATGTAATTCGTCCTAGAAGGAACAAGGATGTCCATCAAAAGCTCTCAACCACAGAGTTTTGTCTGTAAACAAGCGTCTTTTAGTTTAATACCTTCCACAATTTTATTCCAAGCGCTATCCCTACAACTTTGTTGGTTGGTGGGGAGAGAGTATTGTCTGTAAACAAGCGTCCTTTTAGTTTAATACCTTCCACAGTTTTAATCCGAGCACTATCCCTACAACTTTGTTGGTTGGTGGGGAGAGAGAGAGTGGGAATGCCCTCCAGGCAGATCCCTTCCTTTGCATAGGCCTATAGTGATTCAATTTTAAAGTAAATGTGATACAGTATAGGAAATCAACACTGTAGCTCGAATAGGAGCTGATAGAGGATTATATAACGGCCTGAAGGCTAATACGAAAATGAATTTATCTACTTAACATGTACTTAGGCCTATACGCTTAACACTCACAATGGCAGCCATCAAACGTCTCTTAATCATTTTTATAACTCTTTTATTTGTTTTTCAATCTTCTGTTCGAGCTTTTTCTTCTTTTGAGTAGGCTAATTAGTGTTCATCAATTTCGGAATCATCATCATCATCATCATCATCATCATCATCATTATAACATGAACACACTAGATTTAGGCCCATTTGAACCTGCTCCTAAGTCCCAGGTGTTCTTAATTGGCCTAGCGTCGTTTTAGTCTTCCTCCACTTAGGTTTTCTTCTGGTTTGTCCATGAATAACTTTATTTGATAGTCGATTTTATGTCTTTCGTTGTTTCTGCCAATTTGTCTGATAAGTATGAATATCTTCAATGATGTTCATGACTTCCAACTTTTGTTCAGTTTTGTTAAACATGACATAGGCGTAAAAATATCATTTGAGCTGCTTGTAATTTGAAGTTCGAGGTCCAGTTTTCAATGTTACATTTTAAAGATGCTTTTGCTGTTAAGTTATGTAGTCGTAGTTTTGTATTTAAGGACATTTGTTTTTCAAAATGACGTTTAATAACTCCATTAATTTTGGTATTCTTTTGCAATTTTATACTGTATTTATATCATTGCTTATATCAGAAATTAAGTGACCTAGATACATTGTTCTGTTTTTGCTCTTCTTAAATCTTTTCCAAGCATGCCCATAGATTTTGTTTGTCTATGGAGATTTTCATGTTATACTCCTTAGCAATACTATTTAACTGAAACGTTCCGCTATGTATATCATCTTCTGATGTTAATATTATCAGCTGCATATAATATCACTTGAAATGTGTTGTTTAAAATGTCTATTCCGTTTGAAATACTCTCTTGTATTACGTATTTTATGATTTTGTGAATGTAATTATTTAACAGGACTGGTGAGAGTCCACAACCTTGTCTGCCTCTTTTATTAATTGGTATAAGTTTCGACATTTTGTGCTCTGAAATTTTAATTTTTATCTTTGAATTAACATAGCTTAAGGCTTTGCGTAGCTTCAATAAGTTTGTTCCTTTAATATAGGCCTACCATAAACTACTTATGGATGTTACACAGTACTGTTAAACGGACATATTTTTGATCATTTTTTTAAATACGAGGGGCAGTAAATAGGGCTTTACCACATGGTAATATTTTAAAGTTCATGATTAAATTTCATTGTTGCACAATATCTAACAGCCTTAGTTATGTGAACTCTATTACAGTTAGGCCTATGTAGTTATTGAGATTCGCAATGAATCCGTTCAGATAGCGAGTTCTATTAATGTCTTAGTGACATTCATCGACTGGTTAAATATTAATAAATATATTCGTAAAAGGAATATAAATTTAATTTGGGTTCATATTCAATACATGTATGAATCCAAATTAAATTTATAATACTCATTCAATACAAAAGAAGATATCAGATGATAGGTGACATTAAGATATAGGCTATGGAACATAGCCTATGCGAAGACTAAGAGGAAGGTAGAGAATAAGAAAGACTGGAGAATGCTGACTTTGCAGTGAAAGACCTGCCCTTGAGGAGAACACTAGCTTATATATGTAGACTATGTATGCATGTATGTATGTATGTATGTATGTATGTATGTATGTATGTATGTATGTATGTATGTATGTATGTATGTATGTATGTATGTATGTATGTAACTATCACTTGTATGCTGACGACCTTCAATGCTACATCTCTTCCCGCTTAGATCGAATAAATGACGCTATAGATAAATTGAACAAAGACATTGACTCGATTGTGACGTGGACAAAGAAATTCCATATTAATATCAATCCTGGAAAGACACAAGCAATCATATTAGGACACAAACGGCAAACCGACGCTGTAAAGCACCTCGACATTTCCCCCGTTAAAGTAAGTACAGTGCATATCCCTTTCAGTTCTTCGGTAAAAAATCTTGGCATTCACATGGATAATGATCTCAACTGGGACATGCAAATAACAGAAACCTGCAGAAAAGTATATTCTATTATTCATGTGCTAAAAAGGATAAATGTTCATCTTCCCTCTTGCTTAAAAAAGTCCCTTGTGCAGACCCTTGTATTTCCCTATTTTGACTATGCTGACATTTTACTGACTGACCTTTCCAGCGACAACAAAATGAAACTTCAACGTGCTCATAATTTGTGTGTACGTTTTGTAAGCAATGTTCGTAAATATGATCATATTACCCCATCCCTGGAAGCAATAGGTTGGCTTAAACTAGATAAGAAAAGAAATTTACATTCACTTCTCTTTCTCTTCGAAATCTTGAACTCTTCTATTCCTTCGTACCTGTCGTCTCGCTTCACTTACCTTTCTTCCCACCACAATCTGAACACACGCTCTCGCCATGAAACAATACTAACAATACCATCCCATCGCACCTCCTCATACTCATCCTCTTTCACAATAGCCCTGCCAAGACTCTGGAATTCGTTACCTGCTAGCATCAGGGACTGTCGAAATAAAATTCAATTCAAACGCAAACTTACTAGGCACTTGGTCAGTAATTGAGACTCGTTCAGACATGGTTTCTTGTAAATAGTTCTTTTAATCTACCACAAAATATCTCAATATCCGGTAATTTCATCACTATAGAATTTTGTTATTGTAGGTTTAATTTGTAATTTAGTAAATACAAAAATATTCTTTGTTCTTAACTTCTATGATAAAATGTCTAGCTTTCATTAATCAGGTATTCTTGTCGTACTTTAATTTTTATTGTAATTGTAATTGTAAATTTAATATTAATTGTAATCTTATTGTTCATGTTATAGTTGTAATCCCCTGGTAGAGGGGCAGAGAAGGCCTGACGGCCTTATCTCTACCAGGTTAAATAAATAAATAAATAAATAAATCTAAATCTAATCTATGTATGGAGGCCTATATAGGTATGCGCGTATGTAAATAGCTATTAACTTACGTGGGGCTATGTATTCAGCTAGGCCTATGTGCTAATTTTATTTTAGATAAGATGAATCATACAAAAATAGGTCTAGATAGGGTCAGTTTATATAATTACTGAGAAAGTAACAGTTGTTTCGTCAACTGTCCGAAGACAGGTCTGAACCTTACAAGTGATAGGCCTACCAACAAGCCATCACTTATGACACAACTAGGCCAGGAGATAATCGGTTAGGATGGCTAGTTCCTTTCCGCCTCCATTGCATACATCGCCGACCAGCTACATATTACACTAGCTCAGACTTCTGATGCATGCAAACAATTTTCTTCCTCTGACACATATCGTCAATTGAGATGTACTGCCTGATAATAGATGTAGGCCTACATATCAGCCAGAATCTCAATCAGAGGTGAAAAGTAACAGGAGGTACCGGTATTACAGACCTATTCCTTCATGTTTTCCATTGTTTTATTAAACGGATTGCTTGAATTAGGGCATAGGGCTATGCAGTAGCATACACATAAGTATTGTCTTTGGGATTAAACAGGCCTTTATATTCTATAGTAACACGTCACGGCTAAAATCTCGCAGAGCGTGCGTAGCCTAAATGAAAGTAGCCTACATTTGTCTACAAATCCATGTGTTGCAAATCCCTCTTAATTATTAAAAGAAGGTAGGTTTCACTCACTCGTTCATCTTTGCTTCATCTAGCCGTACTTCGGATGGGAGAGTGTATCGAAGAACGATCAGATGGTCGATGATCTGGTGGAGGGAAAGAGATCTGGAAATAGTCGGCCGTGACCTACAATGAAGTACTTATCATCCCTGTATCTTCCTGAAGCAACTTAGAAGAGACAAGAGAAATCTGCTAGGACAGTGTGCCTGTGAGTCAAATAGGAAGCCGGCATGCTACGTCGGGCAGCGCCGCCCGAGCCGAGCCGCGAATATAGTACTCTACGCTGAATGTCTTCACTTGTAACATAAGTCTGTTTTAAAAAGCTGCATATGTCTAAATTTTATGAAAATAGACGTAACTTGCAACTACCCTCTACGAGGAAGAAGACTTTGATGGAAAACTGATAATGGAAAGTGATTCTCTAACACAGCGCGTTGTGTCAATGCGGAAAAATTGATATAGCCAATAAAAACGTAGGAAAATGATGTTAGTTATAGTACTCTATAGGCTATAGAGGATGAGAAGGATGATCAACAAGCCAATAACGTTAACGATTAAAAGAAGTCTATTTACAACCCATGTATTCCTCACTTCAGTGAGAGATACAAAATGAATATTAATACATGGGAAGTGAAAGGACTTCTTTTTGGCGCTAGGGGAACTTCATTTAAGTTAACCAAAACCATTCTCCTTTCTCTTAGATTTTCTAATGAGGACATTAACAAAATTTGTCTAATGGTATTGAGAGATTCATTATCCATTTTACACAGTCACTTGTATAATACTATGTAATTTTTCTTTACTTCATTTCATTACGCTTCAATGATTTTCATCTCATGTTTCTCCGAAATCAAATTGTACTTTATTTTTAAATTTATCATTGTTCCGTATTCTCTCCGCAATCATATTGTATTTTTCATTTAACCTCTGCTTTGTATTCTGGATCCTAGTGGTCAGCCGTAGATTTCGGCCAGATGTCCCAAATTGTGGAATTTGTTGTTTTGATTTAAGACATATTTATGCAACTGTCGGATGTGGATGAAACTTTGTTAGAAGTTAGTTCATGTAAGCTACCTACAGTAATTTAGTTTTTTGTGCAATTCCGAACCGAGTTAATACTATAGGCCTATAGGGGAGAGTCGGGTAGTATCGGACATCGGGTAATATCGGACAGTGCGTTTCTTTCATCTACCACCATATTTTTTTTAATTTTATTGGGTTATTTTACGACGACGCTGTATCAACATCTAGGTTATTTAGCGTCTGAATGAGATGAAGGTGATAATGCCGGTGAAATGAATCCGGGGTCCAGCACCGAAAGTTACCCAGCATTTGCTCGTATTGGGTTGAGGGAAAACCCCGGAAAAAACCTCAACCAGGTAACTTGCCCCGACCGGGATTCGAACCCGGGCCACCTGGTTTCGCAGCCAGACGCGCTGACCGTTACTCCACAGGTGTGGACTCTACCACCATATGGTAGTACCTGAATGACATGGTTACGTTTCTCTATGCGACATCACAAAAACGTAACCATGTCAATCAGGTACTATCATCGTGTTGTAGATGAAAGAAACTCACTGTCCGATATTACCCGATGTCCGATACTACCCGATTCTCCCCTACTTAACTGCCAGCCAAATAACTGGAAGTAGATGTATTATTATTATTATTATTATTATTATTATTATTATTATTATTATTATTAGGGCCTAGACTATTATTGACCAGAGCAATTTTAGGTCAAAGTATCCTTATAGGCCTACTATAGTGTGATATCGTAGATCTATTCCAATTTTCAACTAAACATGAGTTTATAAACTAGTTTTACAAATATTGCAGTGAAGAAGTGCCATAATTATCATTGGAATGCTGGCTAATTCTGCATATAGCCTAGGTTACCACAAATATTAAAAGGAAACAACTTTTTAAATCCTTGCACTAAAACATTAGTTTCGCGTCTATAAGAACGCAAAATAGGAACCCAGCAAAAGTTAAAAGAATGTCGTCATTTAATTTTCTCGGAGTGTAAAGGTAAATTTAAATTAAGTCTATAAGGTACTCATTTTTTATAATTTAAAAAGTTGTTCTTTTATTCTACATATTAACGTTTATAAATTCTTAACATAATTAGCATATACAACTGTAGCTTACAATCACAGTAGCAACTCCGGTGCAAGGCTCTAAAACAAGATAACAGCTAAATTACCAAACATTCAATTTGCTAATGGTTTGTATTTAAATAAATCAATTAAAATTATTGTTTATGGCAGGCCTGCACAAGGTTTGCGCTCTCCGAGCCGGCTCACAGCTCATGAGCGGAATGCAGATAACTTATTAGCTGCGCTCTGTATAAGGGTGGACTGGAAGAAGGGGTGATCTCGTAGAGAATATACACAAATGGAAGTACTATTACGAGTGTTTATGAAATGAATTCCCGTTCAGTGTTTGCAAAACTATCTTGGACTATTATTAATTAATAAAGAAATATTTATTTTACAGAAATAATAGAAATTCTATAGCTACTTCAATGTACAATATCATTTTGTTATATTTTTATTTATCAGTACATGAAAACGGGTTTTTATGCCATTGGCAACTGAAAGAAACAGTAGCCTACTGATCGTAATGAAACATCAGTTACAGATGTTCGATGTCTGCCTTTATTAACGTTGATTATAGAAAACAGTTGCTCACAAATATAAATGTTGAGCCAAACATAGCAATCATTTTCACAGCCAGCCTGTGTAGTCGTGGATATTATTGCTAATGTTTAGTCTTGTAAAACTCAACCAGGCTAGTAGTATTATTCAAACGATCTTTAGCCCTTAGGTCACAATGAAGATTAATAAGTTCGAGCTGTAAATCGTTAAATGTTAAATGTTATGTTCTGTCTTTTAGATTCCTCCATACTGTACTGTAGCAGTAGGTAAGCAACGTGAAACAGTTACTGAGAACAGGCCTACACACTGCACTCCACTAGATAACTGAGTAGTCGTTTCCCTCTCTCGTCTATCTACAGCAAGTCTGTTATTCTGACGTATCTTCCTCTCCGTTTCGGCGAGCGGCAAACACAGCTCTCCCGCTCTGAAGGAGTGCGCGCGCTCGTTGAGCGCTGTTTGTGCAGGTATGGTTTATGGAGTCAATATAAAATTTCAGTTACTGTAACATCTGTGTTTTTATTTTTCCCTTTTTACTTTTGATTTATTTTTCTGTTAATTAATTAAATCTTGTTTTAAAATTTTGTGAAATGCCCCTTGAGCACGAGCACGACATGAAGTCCTACTCTTTCTGGGGATGCTAAAGTGATTTTATATAAGTTAAAACAATATGTAGGCCCTATCTTTATTCTAGCAATGAAATTATTATTATTATTATTATTATTATTATTATTATTATTATTATTATTATTATTATTATATTATTTCATAAATATTTCTCAAATAATTCAGTGTGGTTGCAGACAGCAGTATATTTTAGAATACGAAATTCTCGTACAAAATGATAAAACTACAGACTTACACACAAGAAGTAGGCCTAGGTAGCCTACACTTAGTTATGAATTATTGTCAGGCTTAGATTGGTCCTATCTCTCGGGGTATTTTTGTTAGACTACTGTTGCAAGGTTAGTCATGGCATCATGTCAAATTTTGAAGTGTCTCCGTTAGAAAAATAGTTTGACACACTTCACAAATCATTATTGTATTGTATTGTATTTATTAACATTCCATGGTAAGTTACTGATACATTGCTTACAGCTAGAATATGGAACAAGTCAAAAAACTTAATAGGCCTACTATTATAGGGTGCTATGCATAGACATTTCGCTAGCCTGCGCTACGAGCGTGCTAAACTAGCCCCGGCTATCGACTGATTACTTGTACAGGATTCATATCATATCATATCGCTAACACTGGTTTATGAATACGAAAAACGTTAGTTCGCTGATCATCCACCGGAAGCCCGCGCAAAGAATGTCTATGAATATGGCCCATAAAGTCTTAATTTATAGTCACAGTCTAGATGAAATATATACAGACGAGATTTACAATAATTATAGTCTACTAGTGCAACACAAAGTTTTAGTATCAGTTTCATGAAGTGTTATTGAATGTCATGAATTCAACCTACAGAATAGAAGGCGTGAGGAATTAGGCATTTCTTTAATTTGGCCCTAAATAATTTTATGTTTTGAGTTTCATTTTTTATATCGATAGGGAGGCTATTAAACATTTTTACCGCCATATAACGCACTCCTTTTTGATAGCACGATAGACTTGCCGATGGAGTATGAAAGTCATTTTTTTGACGTGTATTTATGCTATGAACTGTTGAATTAGTTACAAAGTTTTCACGATTACATACGAGGAAGATTATTAATGAAAATATATAGGCCTACTGACAAGCCATGGGCATTATTTGTAGTTTTTTTAAAATAGTCCTACATGATTCCCTAGATTTGGCACCTACTATTATTCTAATTACTCTTTTTTGTAATAGAAATATACTGTTACTATCTGTGGAATTTCCCCAGAATATTATTCTAAAACTCATTACGTTATAAATGAGTTATAGCTTAAAGGTAACTTTCTTTATTTGTTTCGTTTCAGTTCAGAGTTATTTTTGTCCTGTAGTACTGTGTATTACCCTCTCGAAACCACCACAACGAAAACGTTTGTCTCAAATTTTTGTTTTGTGTAAACAGATGCATTAAGGACCTCCTTCACCTTCCAGAGTTCGAACCCGGGAACCTAGATTACAGGTTACCTTGAGGCTCTGCGATTCATCGACGACAGCGGAGGACTGTATCGGTGGCGGCAGCGGCGGATATGCGCTGAATGGACAACTCATTTGGTGCAGGCAGGGTAGCACTCACACAACACCACACAACAGCACCGGGCACACCAACAACATGGGGAGGACAGTTATTAAAAAATGTTGCGTGCTGCAGCCTGTGGGAGAACCGGCCCGGCCGCTGCGTGGCGGACCACTCCTCTGCCTCTCGCACCTCGCGTGCCCATTGGCTCCGTATCGGTGAGCCGACTCCTCCTCTGTATCAACTGTCCCCCCTCCGTGTCGTGTCTTCAAGTTTCTTTACCCACCCACTTAAAACTGGCCTCATCTCTATTAAAACTCATTACCGCTGTTGCACCCTACGAGAGGCGCTGCCTGCAGCCCTTATATGTCCTCAAGGACTGTCTTTAGATGAAGACGGTATGCAAATATTTGTACCTTACCTTTATTACTAGCGCATCAGATTATTTATTATTCATTCATTGCTCCTTAACGACACTGTCAAGTATTTACAAGTTTTCAGTTTATCCGTGGCGAGACCAGCCGACTGATGACCTCACGTCTACATGCCTCAGCAGAGGTGAACGATCATCTTACCAATGCAGAGGTAACGTATGGTTAGCACGATGATTCTTTCCCCTCCCCAGCTATTATACGAGGGAGATCCCAGAAATAGCACGGGAATTTTACTGGAAGCAAGTAAAGAGATAGGTTTGGAAGTAAATCCCGAGAAGACAAAGTATATGATTATGTCTCGTGACGAGAATATTGTACGAAATGGAAATATAAAAATCGGAAATTTATCTTTTGAAGAGGTGCAAAATTTCAAATACCTGGGAACAACAGTAACAAATATAAATTATACTCGGCAGGAAATTAAACACAGAATAAATATGGGAAATGCCTGTTATTATTCGGTTGAGAAGCTTTTATCATCCAGTCTGCTGTCAAAAAATCTGAAAGTTAGAATTTATAAAACAGTTATATTACCGGTTGTTCTTTATGGTTGTGAAACTTGGACTCTCACTTTGAGAGAGGAACATAGGTTAAGGGTGTTTGAGAATAAGGTGCTTAGGAAAATATTTGGGGCTAAAAGGGGTGAGGTTACAGGAGAATGGAGAACGTTACACAACACAGAACTACACGCATTGTATTCTTCACCTGACATAATTAGGAACATTAAATCCAGACGTTTGAGATGGGCAGGACATGTAGCACGTATGGGCGAATCCAGAAATGGAGGCCGGAGGGAAAAAGACCTTTGGGGAGGCCGAGACGTAGATGGGAAGATAATATTAAAATGGATTTGAGGGAGGTGGGATATGATGGTAGAGACTGGATTAATCTTGCTCAGGATAGGGGCCTATGGCGGGCTTGTGTGAGGGCGGCAATGAACCTCAGGGTTCCTTAAAAGCCAGTAAAGTAAGTAAGTAAGTAAGTAAGTAAGTAAGTAAGCAAGTAAGTAAGTAGGGCCTACCTTTATTACTAGCGCATCAGATTATTATTATTATTATTATTATTATTATTATTATTAATATTATTATTATTATTATTATTATTATTATTATTATTAATTCATTGCTCCTTAACGACACTGTCAAGTATTTACACGTTTTTAGTTTATCCGTTTCGAGACCAGCCGACTGATGACCTCGCGTCTACATGCCTTAGCAGAGGTGAACGATCATCTTACCAATGCAGCGGTATGGTTAGCACGATTATCCTTTCCCCTCCCCAGCCATTATACGAGGGCGATCCCAGCAATTGAAACATAATTGTTGGGTAACTTAGGTACTGCGTTGGACCTCGGACTCATTTGTCTTAAATTTCTAATAAGGGAAATAGAAAATGTATTAAGAAAATCAGTTCTGAAACCATGTTACAGATGATAACTCCTCTACTAGTTACATAACTTAGGCCTACTGTCAAATATTCTTAGTCATCCTCACTGACTTCATTTTCATGATGATTTTCATCCAGCACTGGTTCAGAATCCAAAATATTTTGAAGAGAACATCCAGTTTCTGTTTTCAAGAATTTCAATAATGAAATAATATATATTTTTTTTTTATAATTTTAAGCCAGGACGTTTGGAATTTTTCAAATTATTAAATTCTTCCTTTGGCGATATGTTATGTCCTACTGAAAAATCGAATGACTGGAAAACGATATTATAATTACTAAACATGAGTGTAACATACAGTATGTTTGTATTGCGAATTATGAACCTTTTGACTTAGCACAGGACTTCACATAATGAACTCTCCTGCCATTTAGAGTCAACGAAATGCAATACAACTTTTACAGTCGATAGAGAAGACATGGAAGATTATGAAAATGTCATCGCCGGAATAATGACTTAAATAGAGATAAGCTGTTATTGCATCCAGCGCCTCAATTTCATTTCGAGAAATGTCTCTAGATCTAAATTTTGTTCAAAAGAAGTTAAGACGAAAAAGTTTACTCAATGAATTATAAGAGCCATATTATACCTATGTAGAAGAATCGTCAAAACTTTGCCAAATTTAAGTATCTACTCACTAAATATAGTCTACTTACAATAGACTATGACTCTCTCTTCCACTCGTGCAATGGAAGCATTTTATTTTCATGCCCTCTCACAACAATAAGCCTATAAGGTCCCTGAGCCAAATAACGCCATGTATACATTTAACGCCACCCCATTAAAATTTGTTAACGACACAAGTTTTCGGTAGTGCACTACTGTAGCCTGCATTCGCTTGCAATCTAGTGATGAAATGAGTTACTAGCTGTCCGCTGAAATTTACGAGTGACATTATATTCCATCATTTTCCTGTTGTGTGTTGATAGTGAATGGCTGTTCTTATATCAAGGTAAGAGGCAATATTTTATTTTGTGTGTTGAGCAAATAATAACTATATATTTTCGTGATTATTAAACATTCTTCTATGTATAGAAAGTATTTGCTATCTATAAAATTTGAAAATGTTAGAGAAACAGGCATGTCATGTTATCAAGTACTCAGTAGCGCTTTAACGCCATGTGGCGTTAAAGGTCTACAGACAAAATTTTAGGTTATGTTAGTACTAAGGCTGACAGTACAGCATCAGTGTGAAAACATCAGGAAAATCACTAAGCTTTCAACTTACAAATATGTTCAGAATGTGCAGTAATGATATAGGTTCAATTGCTTATCGAACTCTTAATTTTTTTTTATTTTACATAACTTAATTTTTTGTTTTACTTATTGGAAAACATTCATATTAAACTAAGGTAAATGCTTTCGTGTTTAATAACTTTCTACTGTGTCACATTGTCTCTTTTTTTTAAAGTAAGGAGTCACTGGAAAACATATTTTCCTAATCCATCTGGTGTTTCAGTTTCAGATCAAGAATCTTTCATTAGTATTGAGTGATTTTGTATCTTTTATTAACAGAAACTGAAATTTAGTCGCTTAGTTCAATTTGTATTGCTTAGGAAAAATAATTAATTAACAATTATAAGTGTATAGGTTATTAAAAAATAGGTGGCGTTAATTGGACAACCTGTTCGTAATAACGCCAGTTTACAAAGTTTTCCTATTTGAGTTCTAATTCTTGTTCGGTATATAATATAGCCATTTTCATTGTGCTATTTTGTAAAGATAAAATTACAGTTTCTATTTCATAATTTTCGTGTTTGTACGTAACTTATTTCCAGAGCAAAAGTGACTGAAGTGTTAAGGTGGCGTTATTTGATACGTGTACCTCTAATATTAGTTTAGCTGCAACTTAGGCCTACATACTTATTATTAACTAGCCGTACCCGTGCGCTCCGCTGCACCCGTTAGAAATAAATATAAAGTAATTACATAATTAAAATAGGACATTTGATCCAGGGAAGATTCGTGTTTGATATAAGGATAAATCGTTTATTATGTTACTTAATTTAAATTGTATTTGCATAATTAAAATGCGATCATTTTGATCCAGAGACCACTCATTTGGTCATAAAAATTATTTTAGGAAATACAGGAAACGAATGTACAGAATAGCCTATCAAGTTTTCTGTGCATAAGGAGCTATTTTAATCTTACCTGTCCTCGATTCACTCACAAGTTACTGTAATAACATTATAGCATGATGTCCATCTAGAGAAACTACACTTTCCAATGGTGAATTAATAATTAATAATACAAATCGGTTAATTTATCTTCCGATATTACTTCATACAAACACAGAACATTATCTGTAGGCTATTTTTCATAGCTTTCGATTGTTGCTGTCCAAGGCCCCTTATAGACGAAGTTATTTGTTTTTTAATTCATTACACGGCCTTAGATGGCAGTTATTTTAATTTTAAAACTCATTTATCTCATTAAATATCAGTCCTATCAAAATTTTTCAAGGAATAAAACTTATCGCAAATTATTTTTAAAGAAACCTTTGTTATGTAACATTTTTCACAAAAATCAATAATAAGCGAGATATTTCGATTTATTTAATTCAGGCCCCTTATAACCCCCCTTTTAAATAATGTATTTTGAATGCCATATAGCCTAAATCTAAGTTACAACGAACTTAATTTATATTCCAATTTTCATCGAAATCCGTTCAGCCGTTATCGCGTGAAAAGGTAACAAACATACATACAGACAGACAGACAGACAAACAGAAATTTCAAAAAAGCGATTTTCGGTTTCAGGGTGATTAATTATATATGTTAGGACCAATTATTTTTGGAAAATCGAAAATTACCAGAAAAATTTCGGCTACAGATTTATTATTAGTATAGATGTAATTTTAATAGGCAGTGTATAATGAGGCAGTATGTTGCATTTGCACGACATCGTTTATTTAAACTCGAGGCACTATAAGACAAAACAGCAGAAGAACTGAGCCCGAAGACACGAAGACTGTAGGCCTATAAATTACTTAAGAGATAGCAGTGGCATGCAAGTTGTATCAATTCGACAATAGAGATATCACGACCCGAGGACATGCGAGGGTTTCATGTCGTTAAGTTATTTATTATTATTCCTGCCTTGCAGTAGCGAGTCTTGCAGAGGGACTGAGGATCATTGCACCGAATCAAAAGACTCCTTTTCTCGGTGACTGATTTCAGCAGACAATTGCGGTTTCAACCACTTTTCATTCACTCCATGTCAAAACCAACGATTCAGTGGTTACCCAAAATTGTATAAAATGCTTTCTAGAAAGGTTTGAAGATACACGAAAATCACAGCCGTGAATTCGAATGTTATTAGCGTAAGGAGAATAGACGTAATTATTTGTTGGTTGTGCCAACCTCCAATCTTGAGACCTAACGTGTGATATCCAGTTGGAAATTAATTAGTAATTCTTCACTTACTGAGTGACTTATTATTGTTTTCAAGTGTTTGGAACTTATCTGTATCGTGAGAAAGAAGCTAAGCTAGAGTAATTATTATGTATTCAAATTTATAAGACAAATCATGCGAGTTAAATGAAACCTTATTATGTGTAAAAGCGCCCAAAAAGACGTAGGCTGCAATTAAATCACGATTTTGATTTGTCAGCCAACTTTACAATTCACAGGTATGATGGACCATCACATTTCTGCTTTTCGATCCACCATTCCTTTAATACATATCACTCTTTTCTATTAATATATTTATTTGCCAAATAATTATTTCTTGATTACTTCCTATTCTTCTGTTTTAACTGAATTGCTATCTATCCTCTTCTATTCTCTCTCATACCTAGACTGTCTCCCTCTCATTTCTCGCTTTCGTATTAAATATTGCATATTCCTTTCCCTAATAATTCACATTTTTGTCTCTACTCTCAAATCTACGTACTTTTAATCATTCTTTTCCAGCTATTTTCTCCTGAATTAATTGTTTACATTTCCCTTTCTCTATTTTTATTTACGTATTTATCTATTTCTCTTTACTTCACTCCTAAATTTCCTATTTTATTTCCTCTTTCCATTATATTTAACTTATTCCTACAATACTTCTACAGCTATAGTACCCCTGATATCACTCTCAACCCACTTACTTACTTACTTACTTAGTTACTTACTTACTTACTGGCTTTTAAGGAACTCGGAGGTTCATTGCCGCCCTCACATAAGCCCGCCATTGGTCCCTATCCTCAGCAAGATTAATCCATTCTCTATCATCATATCCCACCTCCCTCAAATCCATTTCAATATCATCCTCCCATCTACGTCTCGGCCTCCCTAAAGGTCTTTTTCCCTCTGGCCTCCCAACTAACACTCTATATGCATTTCTGGATTCGCCCATACGTGCTACATACCCTGCCCATCTCAAACGTCTGGATTTAATGTTCCTAATTACGTCAGGTGAAGAATACAATGCGTGCAGTTCTGTGTTGTGTAGCTTTCTCCATTCTCCTGTAACGTCATCCCTCTTAGCCCCAAATATTTTCCTAAGCACCTTATTCTCAAACACCCTTAACCTATGTTCCTCTCTCAAAGTAAGAGTCCAAGTTTCACAACCATAAAGAACAACCGGTAATATAACTGTTTTATAAATTTTAACTTTCAGATTTTTTGACAGCAGACTGGATGATAAAAGCTTCTCAACCGAATAATAACCGGCATTTCCCATATTTATTGTGTGTTTAATTTCCTCCCGAGTATCATTTATATTTGTTACTGTTGCTCCAAGATATTTGAACTTCTCCACCTCTTCAAAAGATAAATTTCCAATTTTTATATTTCCATTTCGTACAATATTCTGGTCACGAGACATAATCATATACTTTGTCTTTTCGGGATTTACTTGCAAATCTATCTCTTTACTTGCTTCCAGTAAAATTCTCGTATTTTCCCTAATCGTTTGTGGATTTTCTCCTAACATATTCACGTCATTCGCATAGACAAGCAGCTGATGTAACCCATTCAATTCCAAACCCTCTCTGTTATCCTGAACTTTCCTAATGGCATACTCTAGAGCAAAGTTAAAAAGTAAAGGTGATAGTGCATCTCCTTGCTTTAGCCCACAGTGAATTGGAAAAGCATCTGACAGAAACTGACCTATACGAACTCTGCTGTACGTTTTACTGAGACACGTTTTAATTAATGAAACTAGTTTCTTCGGAATACCAAATTTAATAAGAATATCATATAAAACTTCTCTCTTAACCGAGTCATATGCCTTTTTGAAATCTATGAATAACTGATGTACTGTACCCTTATACTCCCATTTTTTCTCCATTATCTGTCGAATACAAAATATCTGGTCAGTAGTTGATCTATTACGCCTAAAACCACACTGATGATCCCCAATAATTTCATCTAAATATGGAGTTAATCTTTTCAAAAGAATATTGGACAAAATTTTGTACGACGTCAACAAAAGTGATATTCCTCGAAAGTTACTACAATTAGTCTTGTCCTCCTTCTTAAAAATAGGTACGATTATTGACTCCTATTGTTCTGGTACAATTTCCTTTTCCCAAATAGCAAGTATAAGATTATAAAATTTCGCTAGATAATGCGCTTCCACCCTCCTGTATTAATTCTGCTGGAATTTAATCGAAACCTGGAGACTTATAATTTTTCAGATTTTCTATCGCAATTTCGACTTCAGAAAGTGTGGGTTCGGGTATAAATGGCTCAGAAGTTTGTATTTCAATTTCGTCCTGATCATTTCTATTTGGCCTATGTATATTTAGTAGTTGTCCAAAATAATTTTTGCATCTGTTCCCACAGCATTGAAAAACATTGAAATTATTTAATTCACTTAATTACACTCCAGTTTCTCTCTCTTCCACTTCACATTTGTTCAGATGTTTTTTCACTTTAATTTTCTTCTATGCATTGTTTGTATGTATATCTTTTTATACACTTACACTATCTTCTTACACTTAACACTTTCTTCTCTCTTCCTATTCTATCACTTTTGCCACCCCTGACTTTCTTGCACTCACTTTTTAGGACTCTTATTTGGCCGGGATTCCGCAGTTATGATGCACGGCTAGCTATGAGAATATTATGGATTTATTAATTTGTCCTACAGAATAATCTCTGTAATGTTGACAGGCTAATATTTGAGGAGAAAGTCGAATAAATCACTCAACGGAGTGCGCTCCTACTATAATGGCAGTTGACACTAGACATATACGTCAACATATATGCCTAACTTGGAGTCAGGCCACAAAGGGAAACATTGTAGGAGGAAGGTTCGATCCGGTGCTGTGGATTGAATTCGGCGTAGCTCAGTGGTCAGAGCGCTTGGTACGTAGAACCAAGGACCCGAGATCGATTCCCGGCGCCGGAGCGAATTTTTCGTCTCAAATATTAATTGTCAACATTACAGAGATTATTCTGTAGGACAAATTAATAAATCCATAATATTCAGAAAAAAATGATCAACAAGTGCTTTAAAAACAAATTTCACTGTAAAATAAAAGAGGACTGTAGAGAGGAAGGGAAAGAGAGAGAGAGAGAAAATGCCGCCCCCTGGAAATTGCGGCCCTACGCAATTCCTTAGGTTGCCTAGGCCTAAATCCGGCACTGTCTACAAGACTAAAATAAAATCTGAATCGTGCAGACAAGAGGTAGAGAGAGGAAGAAAGAGATAAAGGGTAATTCTGGATATGGCTCTGAGCTTTTCGAGATTCGAAGAGCTACGAAACTGAACTGAACTGATCTTTGAACATTCTTGATAAGGAAACAAGACATGAATGTTCGAAGTCCACACCTGTGGAGTAACGGTCAGCGCGTCTGGCCGCGAAACCAGTTGGTCCGGGTTCGATTCCCGGTCGGGGCAAGTTACCTGGTTGAGGTAATGCAAATGCTGGGTAACTTTCGGTGCTGGACCCCGGACTCATTTCACCGGCATTATCACCTTCATCTCATTCAGACGCTAAGTAACCGAAGATGTTGATAAAGCGTCGTAAAATAACCTACTAAAAAATGAATGTTCGACAAGAAGAATTTGACCCCAGGACTACGCAGTCCTTGTGGGCTCGCACCGCAGCTGTATCGAGCTCTGCCTTGGTCAGTGTAGAACCTTCAAGTCCTGTTTTTTACTTGCGCCGTCGTCGTGCTTTAATGGCGCTGTTGATGACAACATCGATGCTAATGATGCGTTGAGGAAATCGACAACGCGATGACGTAAAAGACAAAAGTGAACTAAACTCCTTCTTTTTTTATTGTACGAATGTCAGGTGTACTCCTCGCGTTAGGCAGAGGTCTGTTGTAAACTCAGCAACACTTTTTATCATTATGTTCTTTATGGATAAAAAATAAGTGTTACAGACTTATGATGTGGAATGATAAAACAGTCTTTGCAATATACAGTTATTCACCACGGCGACTTAATAAGCTGACACGTGATAGTTCCTGTGGACTATTACATGCCTATCCGTCATCGTTAATCCAGTTCCTTATGTGCATTGCATACAAGGGGTGGGTTACCTCGCTGCAAGCTGACGAGACTATTAACACCTAATCAAAATTCTGGCCAGTAGGGTAAAATACAAACAAGTTCAGTTGCTATTTATTAAGTCTTTATGGATAGTTGGCACGATCACTGTGATTTGATAAACGAATGGCCTGGGATAGCCTACATAACGATCAAAACAAACCTTTAGGCTACATTTAATTTCTTCAGACAAATTATTTCCAACCATGATATTTAAATGACCTTTCATCTTCATGTCTCGCAACAGTGGATATCTATTAAAAGTTTGATAATATTTTACAAATTCCACGTATTCCTCTTTCTCTCTTTCTTTTTCCAGCTCAAGTGGCTGGCCACCTATGGAATCCATGAAAGTGCTAGTACAGCGTTTCTCAAACTATGGTCCGCGGACCACCTATGGTCCTCGAGGTCTGCCCTTGTGGTCCTTCAAAAAAGGCAGAAGAAAAAATAAAATTCAAACGAAATGCGTATCACTCAATAGCTGAAAATCTCAGAGTTTGGAGATGACACATGGCAATTGCGTTTTACTTTTTCTCTCAGTACTGACATTTTATGCAATTTAGTACCCTATTCGTCTACTGACTTTCCACTCTACTCTCAGCAACAAAAGAGGGATTTAAAGCACTGTGAACGTGGTGTTTCTCGCCATCTTTTCCCAGCACATCTGGTACCGCCCCTGTAATCCAGCCATAGACCATCAAATTCATAACAGAGGACCGAACCTTTTCATGTATTTATGACTTTCTTAATAGTTTTGCCGACACCCAGTCTGCACATTGAAATGGTCACATACTGTAAGTCGTACACCAATAACACAACTCTGAGGTCACAATTTGAAACTTATTTTCCAAGTAAATATGACGAATTTTCATGGGTTCGTGATCACTTTCATTGCGATATTGAAACTAACAAACTTTCATTGAGTGAAAGAGAACAGTTAATTGAACTCTCGAATGAGACCGGACTTAAAATGAAATTCCAAGCGGAAGGTATGGTTAATTTCTAGACCGCATCACAAGTGAAAAGAGAATATAGATAACTACCGAAATCAACTTGATGCATGTGACAATCTTCGACTTACACTTATCAGCATACGTCCAAATATAGAACAACTGTGCAAGAATCGGTAAGTTCATTCATCTCATTAATATGAGCATCAACATTTATTTGTTTATTTTTTATTTTTTTGGTTAATAAGTTAAAGATTATCCAAACTCTAACAGCCTTGAATTATTAAAGAAACGAAAATGAATTTTCTTCTATTAACATTAGTGTAATTAGTTAATACTAATATAAAATTAATTTAATTTAATTAATTTTAATCAATTAATTCTATTTTAAAATATAAGTAAGTATATTGATATTAAAATATACTACAAAAATGATAAATTCGAAGGGAACAAGAGTAAGGTGGTCCGCGGAACTGTTCTGACTTAAAAAAGTGGTCCCCACTTCAAAAAAGTTCGAGAAACGCTGTGCTAGTACATTCGTTAGAATGCTGCCTGGTAAAGCAGAATAGTTCCTTCATTTTCCTGATAACTATAGATAAAGGAGTAGCCTACGTCAAGGATGTTCATTATCACCAGTGTTATTCAATATATATTTAAACGATATAATTGCAAAATGGCAAAAAGAAAAGATAATTGGAACTTCAATTTCACACAACAAACAACTCACAACTCTACTATTTGTAAAGGACCAGGTTGTAATATCCAGTTCAAAAGATAATCTGTAAAAAGCAATAGGCCTATATACACTTACAAAAGTAATGCAAGAATACAATTTAACAATATCTATACAGAAAACAAAGCCAATGGTATTTAAAGGTCTGTCACCGATAAGAAGCAAAATTGTCTATAGAAATGTCACAAGAGGTCTGAGATTTGCCGATAAATACACGAGCGAAGCGAGTGGGTTTATTTGGGAAACTCAGACCTCGAGTGACATTTATTAGGACTATTTCGTGAATAAAATGAACATGTAAATAATATATCCCTAAAATTCGCTCACAAAATGTTAATAATTGTATATTTGTGAATACTTAACCTATTCAGACATCGATGAAGTCCAAATAGATGAATAACGATTACTGCAATAATGAAATTGAATGTTATTCAGTAATTCCAATTGAGAAAAGCGAAATACAGGTTTAACAATGTTAATTACATGTACTGCGCTTTTCTCTTGTTATTATAACAGAAATACGTTTTCATTATCTGCTGAAATCATAATTTAACTTAAACATTTTATAGTAGGCTATAATTATAAATAACCTGATTAATACATTAATTAAATGAACAATTTGTTATGAAGGAGTGTCATTTTCTTTAGATACAATGGACATGGAATTAGAAGATGAAGACGTAGACGTGGAAGTAGGATTTCTCACTTTATTTAAGGGGAGTTGGTCATTATCGCATGCAAAATAATGGTAAAAATAGCCTATCTTCAAGCAGTCATAAATATAATACTATTTATCAGAGGTCTTTCATTTTTGTTAGCTATGTGTGTATACATATTAAGCTTTAAAATGAAAAAGAATGGATACTCTAGAGTATATCTTTACTCTTAAATTAATTTTTTCAATTAAGCACAATTTTTTTTATAAATTCACTATATGTCTGTGATTAGGTACACTCTATTCACTTATTATAGCAGATATTGAATTGAAAATTTGACCACTTACTGCTAATAGATACTAAAACATACCCTACTAAAATTATTCATGTATCTGTAATATTATGGGCATAGGGCCTATAGAAATCATCACCGTCAATAAATTAAAAAAAAAAACTTGACGAAGATTAGTATTAGCCATATGCCCATAATATTACAGATATTTTAATAATTTCAGTAGGTTATGTTTTAGTATCTATTAGCAGTAAGTGGCCAAAATTTTAATTCAATGTGTGCTGTGAGAAGTGAATAGAGTGTACCTAATCACAGGTATGTAGTGAATTTATATAAAAAGTATATTTAAATTTAAAAATTAATTTAAGGGTAAGATTTACACTAGATTAGCCATTCTTCTTTCATTTTAAAGCTTAATGTATATACATATATCACTAAAAAAATGAAATAGCTGTGATAAGTACTATTATATTTATGATTGCTTGAAGATAGGCTATTTTTACCATTACTTTTCTTGCGATAACGTCCAATTCCCCTTAATTGGCCTACAATGGATTCATGCTCATCGATTTACGTGGAAACAGTTGGCGACACTGACTAAACAAAAGAACGACCACGCGATAAATTTATAGTGGCTTTTACTACGTCATAATACTTTTGACCAATAAAACGGTACGAAAGGACGTCTTTCAACCAATCATGGCTGCTTATCGCACAATTTTATCGCGTCCCTAGCATTTGTTTAATTTTATCGTGTCCCTAGCATTTGTTTATTTTTATCACTACCCTAGCATTTGTTTTTTTGTTTGCCAACATTTCAAACTGCATTGGTCTGGACGTAAAAAAAAAAAAAAAAACAGAAAATTACAAACCACTCCAGTCGATACACAGCACTTTCAAATATGATTCGCATTGGCATTCAAGAACAAGAATTAATAGAACAAGAATCATAGCTATGCAATGTATGCGTCTTCCCTGAAATCCTATTTACAAATAAATGAAGAGCACTATTCGGAAATCCTGAATAAGTTGAGGCATACACCTCGTAGGCCTACATCAACGAGTTCCACTTCTTTTACGCACACGTCTAATATAACTTCAACTGAACCACCAACCATTAAAACATTCAAATTTGAAAATTGTACTTTCAATAACTGTTCCTTTTAAAATTATTAAGGTTTATTTTTTATTTCAACATCGTTAATTAAAACTTTTCTTGTTTATTTCAAAATCCCTAATTAAAACTTTTGTAACACTTGTTCATAATAGGTTATGTTATAGCTTCTGCTATGTGATATTATGAATAGTCACGTATCGGAGATTGTTTAATACTAAGATTTATTGAAAATCATCTGTCACGTGACGTTGATTACTAGGATCCGGATAATCGAAGTGGAATGCAACTTTTTAATAAAAATGAAACTTAATCAACAAAGCCTTCTTGACTAGTAACCATCCACAGAGTTCAATGAAGATTCCATAGTTGGCACAACTGATAACAAGAAAACAGCTAAACATAACATACTACTGCCATTTAGCGTAATGTTGAGATGGTACAATAATACATTTGAAGACAGTTGTATTTTCGTAAGTCAATTAATATTTTATTTATTGGAGTACTTCGTTACTTCTAATCTTCATATACTGTCTTATAATCGTGTAATAGTCAATTAAATCCCAATCGAGTTTTGATTTTCTCTAGATAAATCAAAAACTCTAGTGAGATTACTGTTGATAAATCGAGCTGCAGAAATTATTGCGACGTTTGACTGTGATTGGTCGGAATTCAAAATTTCATTACACTTCATTGGCCGAAAATGGAATGACGTCATATAAACGAAATAATCATAAATAATTAAATATGTTGTATGTAACCTAACTTGTACTCAAAATAACCAAACGCAGGAGTCTACAGATTAAGCACACGAACGCTGTCAAAATTTGCATAGGCTTATTATAACTAATATGAATAAATTATATAAACAGTTCCATTAAAATAAGTAGTCACACGATCCCTAGAGTTGATACTGAAATCTGAATATCCGGATATTGAAGCAAAAAATGTTATTTTTTTAATTTATTTGTTTCATTACCGCTCTACTACCTTCCTTGGACAAATTGCTAACACAAAACAATGAGTAAGCATAAGCAACAAAAAGTTTAATCCTGGCCTTGATCGCTGTAACACGTGAAATATTTTATCCTCTTCCAACAATACCCGAACTGTTTTTGCTATTTCCAAATAGCTTTCAGGCTTCTCTGGGAAAGAAAATTATTAATGTAGGCTAACTGGTCATTAGCTGAGAGTTAATGAAATTATGAATAAATTATTGAAGTGATATGCTACCCGGTCGCAACTAGACGAGCAGTCGAAACATTATCGGTAAGGTACGATTCATGTAAAAGAACCTAACCAGCGGTTATCTGACACAATGTGACACGTTCGATACAATAACTGTTCTTATTGCGTTTAGTGTAGAGTTCAACCCTATAGTTTGCAAGACAAACACGCGGCCTGCCTAAACATTATCCATCGACCGACACGAGCATTGGAGTCAGTGAATATCACAGTAATAGGTTTGTGATTAGAACCTTGAGCCAATATTGCTCTTTCAGGAGACCACGATTGGAATAATAAATTATATATACATAAACTTATAATACCAATGATAAAGTAATTTATCTGCATCGAATTTTAAGCATTCATGAACATTAAACTATCTCGAAATGTGCTAATTATGGATGAATGTAATGATAAACTGAGTGCAAAAATTCAATATTTGCGAGAGATATAATGAAAAATGTTATACCTCTTTAAATAAATAAATAAATAAATAAATAAATAAATAAGTAGTAAGTAAGTAAATAAGTAAACAAGTAAGTAAATAAGTAAATAAATAATTAAATAAATAAATACATAAATAAGTAAGTAAGTAAATAAATAAATAAGTAAGTAAATAAGTAAATAAATAAGTAAATAAATAAATAAGTAAGTAAGTAAATAAGTAAATGAATAATTAAATAAATAAATAAGTAGTAAGTAAATAAGTAAATAAATAAATAAGTAAGTAAATACGTAAATAAATAAGTAAATAAATAAATAAGTAAATAAGTAAATAAATAAGTAAATAAATAAATAAGTAAGTAGTAAGTAAGTAAATAAATAAATAAGTAAATAAATAAATAAATCAATCAATCAATCAATCAAAGGACATTATGGAGCATGTCGACTCCATGTCAATTTCACAAAACGCTTCCACTCTGTTCTGTCTTTTGCTAGTTCCTCCCAGTTGGTAATTCCCATTTCCATGCATTTTTTCTCAATTTCATCTTTCCATCTACTTCGAGGTCTTCCCAGTGGACTTCTGTTGTTAAAGATGTTCATATAGGCCTAATTATATTTGTTTTGCGCTGCTGCAGTCATCCATACGTATAACATGTCCTGCCCAATTTAATCTTCTGGTATGTATTACATCTAAAATTGACGGTTGATTATAAAGTTTGTGAATATCATTATTATGTCGAATTTTCCACTTGTTTTCAAGTGGGTCTAAGATTGGAACAAACATTTTCCTCAACACTTTGTTTTCAAAAACCTCTTATAATCGCAATAAAAAATTCTTGTAAATGAAGAAGTATAACGGAAATATTATCATAACAGACTGGACGACTTACAGTTTCTTCTATAAAATTATGACCATACAAATGCCACGAAATTGAGTTAATGTATTCCGATTAAATAACGCTTGTTTTTTTTTTCGTAATGTTGGATCTAAACACACACAGTGTGATTTTTTCCATACCCAGGCTATAAATTGCAAATGTCGTTCAAATCTCTTGGGGAATTTTGCATCTAGACTATAGAATAATAGGGCTAAATTTATGGCTATAATACACGCATAATAAACAACACAGATCTGAAGATGATATGGCGTAGTTAGCAGAAGAGGAGACGATACTAAGGAATATGCTACTGGAACTAAATGAGAACTGTAAGCAGTATGGGATGAAGATAACTGCAAACAAGACGAAGAAAAAATAAAGAAGATAAATGTGCGAATTCGAAATGAAGCAGTAGATCAATGGAGAGCTTCAAATTAGGATACTTTGGGTGTACTGTAAGAAGTAACGAGCTGCTTTCAGAAAGCCAAAAGAAGGATAGCAATTGCAAAGGGAGCTTTTAATAGAAAAAGGAGCGGACCTCTGAGAAAATAACTAAGGAACGGGACTAGTGAAGTGCTTTACGTGAAGTGTGACACTGTATGGGGTAAAAACATGGATATTACGACGAAGTAAAGAGAAACGACTTGAAGCATTTCAAATGTGAATAGCTATAGAGGTGAAAGGAGCGTGTGAAACGGACAGATGAAATAATAAAATAAATGTTTGCTATAAAGAGTGGATGAAGAAAGAATAATCCTGTTAACTGATCAGGAAGAGAAAAAGGATTGGTTGGGTCACTGGCTAAGAAGAAACTGCCTACTGAAGGATGCTCTGAAAGGGATAAAAGTTCGGGGCAGAAGAAGATATCAGATGATAGACAACATTAAGATACTGTAAGCTTATATGAATCATAGTCTATGCGGAGACTAACAAGCAAATATTCTCATGGGGGGGGGGGGAGGAATAAAAAAGTCATTCTTTTCTTCCACCATGTTAGCAATGTCAAAACAAGTGCTTATACAAATTTTGGCCACTCGAGCGCAATTACGAGGGCCGTAAAATAAGTTTCCCTGGGGCCACTTATAGAAAGAAAACACAGTTTCATTGGGAAAAAATTATTGGAACAGATACAGCAATTGTTGAGATATTTTTCAACATATTCCCCATCGGAATTGAGACATGTGACACACCATGGAATAAACTTTTGTATCTCTGCTTCATAGCACTCTGCCATCTGGCATCGGAACCGGTGTGTGACAGCCGTCTGCACCTCTCTGTTTATCTCATGGTAAGACAAATATCTCAATTCCGGTGGGGAATAGGTCTATGTTGAAAAATACCTCAACAATAGCTGTATCTGTTCTAATACATTTTTTCAATGAAATTGTGTTTTCTTTCTGTAAGCGGCCCCAGGGAAACTTACTTTTTACGAACCTCGTAATTGCGCTCATGTGGCCAAAATTTGTATTTTGGAAGAAAAAAAAACTTGTTTGCCTGCCGCCATGAGAATGTTTGCTTGTAAGAGGAAAGCGGAGAAGAGGGAAGATTGGGGAAAATTGGAGAATGCTGGGTTTGCAGCCAAAGGTCTGCCCTTGGACAGAAAACTATAAATGAATGAAAGAGATGCATGCGCCTACATACATGCATGGGCCTAGACATACATACATAGGCTACATACATACATACATACATACATACATACATACATACATACATACATACATACATACATACATACATACATACATACATACATACATACAGTAGTGACAAAAAAACCGGGCCGACCTTTGTAGCTGATTTCAGAGCCTTGTTCACTCCAGAGCGTCGGTGCATATTCCTTGGACCCGAAAAGTATTTTCCGATTATCCTGCAAAATCAGGTATCCGGCAGTGGCTTTGTCCCACAGTTGCCGCATACGAGGAATTCTACTGTATAAACCAAATTTTGCCTACATATTAGCCTACTCCTTTTCTTTATGAAGATAATATGGGTGTTTGCTACTCAATGAAGACGAAAACAGTAACCAGCTGCGTGGCTGTTGTTCAACTGCACAGGTGGTTTCGGGTCCAAGGAATATGCACCGACGCCCTGGAGTGAACAAGGCTCTGAAATCAGCTACAAGGGTCGGTCAGGTTTTTTTTGCCACTACTGTACATACATACATACAGACATACTGTTGATGTGGGTGTACGGCAATTTTATTGTCTTCGGTTTTCCTTACCAGTTTTCTTCACCTCACATCCATCTCATCTTATTCAACGCCGCATACTTTGGACAGGTTAAAGTCATTTTAAATATACAAATAATGGGCGTACATAGACTATTTTATATCAGAGGGAGCTTGTTTCCCGGTAAAGTAGGCCTAGTACAGATTTGTCTCCCTTCCAAAGAGCTGGAGATGTGTTCTTTGTCGTGTTTGCTATCTTGAGCGGCGGCCTCGTACTATTCTATTCACGTGACAAGGACAGAAGATTATATTAAAGTTGGTTTTTAATAAAATCCTCATGAAGATCAGAGAAGAGGAAATCAAAGGAAGTAAATTTCTACAGCAGAAATATGTCTATCCTCCTGTCAGTGCAATGCAATTCAATGGATTTCATAAATCCCCTGTCACTTTATTTATACTAATTTACGCGTGTAACAACTTTCTAGCATGATGTAACTTTGCTAAGAAATTATAGTACAGGGACATCATTTTATTTTTACTTCAATTTTTATTGTACCTGAGTTTTTTAATGTACTTCACTCCCACCCCTTCTACTAATGAATTTCAACCGTCTTTCACACAGATCCAAGTCATAGTAGCCTTACCGTCACAGTACGTTCCAAAAATATGTTCGCGTTTTCCAATGACGAAAGAGCTTTCAATATTGCATCATTTTCGCACAGGTACTGTCGTCCATTTGACTACGTCGCATTCCGGTTTTCCCCACCAGCTTCTATTCGCCTCTCGGTAAAGGCTAGTGGCTGGGTTGTCTTAGCTCTTTTCTGAGAACATTAATTTCTGTTAGGAATTGGACATATACGTAATATTATATCCATACAACTGTTTAAAATAACTCGTTAAGTAATTAACTGTCACGTGATTTCCCTCTTTTCTACGATCCTGCGACATAATCACTTGGACGGACAGTAGATAGAATGTCTGAGTAATTTTATCTTTTCGGATCGAGCAGAAGTGAAGATTGAATTTACAGTACGTAAGGTACTCTTTTATAGAGTAGGTACAGAATTATTTCAACATGAGTTAGGCCTACTAGTACGAAGGACGAAACTGGTAATTGGAATTAGATACATTAACCGAAATGAACCGCCATCATTTTGAAAAATGTGTTTAAATATCCATATTATGATTATTTTTCAATTTAACTTCATTCTCTATAGTGTACGCTAATGTGCTATAAACACTATAATATACACTGCATAATGAATACGTCCGTATGGACAGGTCAGTTCGTGAGTAAAAACACTCATTGCTAATACAGTACTGTATTTTGATTAAACAAAAACCCAATGAAAATTATCAAACTCAAAAGCTTGATATTTCATAGTTTACGTAAATGGATGAATTACTTTTCTTCCCTCCTATACCTAGTAAAGTGATTTGTTTGTATATTACGCCATCGAACTCCAGTCATGGAAGGGGTTAGCAACCGTTGATTCAAAGGTATAGGCAGGTTAATATCAGAAATTTTAGTAAAAATAAAATGATGTCCCTGTATAACTAGTGGCTTGTGCAGCAAATGCTGCGAACCAAGTTCATTAGACGTTGAAATAAAAATTTTTCAGATTTACTTTCAATGAAGAATACCAGACATTTTGAAAGTTATTTGCTTCCATAATAATGAAACATACTCCCTCTGAATGTTTTTTATGCCAAATACTTTTTCTTGAACCTATCCACCTTCAGTTTTTGAGTTTCAACGCGAAAACGCAAGTAACAATGTCAGGATCGATCAGTGGGTTTTTCATGTGGAAGTGCAATAGCTATTTCAGGTCATAGAGGGTAACATCATTTTATCCTGCCAAGCGATCTTACTGAAATGATCGAGAGACTACAAAATTTTGTAGGCCTCTTATTTTATCATTAAGTAATACCTTTTGGTCTTTCCTTAGGAACTGTAATTTTTGCGCTCTCTCGAGCCAATACTGAAGAGAATGACGCATATAAATATCTACATCACACCTCATTAAGTATATGAAAAAGACCCAACCCCACTTGATTAATAACTATAAAAAATTTTATTTTTAATAACAATATTATCATCTTACGTAAGTTTTGTAGTTTATATAATATATAACAACCGCCACTCAGTAAATTATATAAATGAAGATCTAATTTAAGATATTCTCTACAGCTACTTACATAACCCCAAAACGTTTCACTTTCATATCATCAATATAAATTAATTAAAAATAGTCACATCATGGCTTTAACTATAATAATATTTTATTTCATTCCTAATAGTAATAATGTCCACACCTGTGGAGTAACGGTCAGCGCGTCTGGCTGCGAAACCAGGTGGCCCGGGTTCGAATCCCGGTCGGAGCAAGTTACCTGGTTGAGGTTTTTTCCGGGATTTTCCCTCAACCCAATACGAGCAAATGCTGGGTAACTTTCGGTGCTGGACCCCGGACTCATTTCACCGGCATTATCACCTTCATATCATTCAGACGCTAAATAACCTAGATGTTGATACAGAGTCGTAAAATAACCCACTAAATAAATAGTAATAATGTCATCAAACCACCTCAAGTTTTGTAGATTTTAATGTCCAATACACAGCTATACTCCAAAAAGTACACACCGCAGAATCAGACCTGTAAATTATTTTTAGCAAAGCCTTGAAGTTTTTAATAACCAATTGAATCTTAACTCTAAATATGTGAGCAATCCTGCAGGTCATGGCCTTCGTGTAATAGCCTATTATTTATTGTAGTGTGTGTTTTGTTTTATTCTGAAATGCAATTAGTTCTCAAAACTGACGAAAGATGGATATTGGAAAATGGGAAAATTACGTAGAAAAACTAACGCTTCACTGAAAGTTACTAGCCTATTTTTCTGAAAATCCTTGGATGTCAATCTTCAAAATGACGCATCATTAATTAAAATCCGTTCAGCTGTTTTCCCGTAATTTCCATTACCAGTTCAAATTATATATATATATATATATATATATATATATATATATATATATATATATATATATATATATGAGATTGAGTTTTCATAGTGAATTTTCTATGATACGAACTACGATTATACTCACAGAAATAATTACATTAATGTAGCTATTGTAAATACCTTATGGACTTGCTATTTTTTGAGGGGTAATATTATAACAGTATTTTAACAGCCCCTTCAAGGATACAAGCATATCAACCCCATTCGCAATTACATTAAATCTAGGGCTATATTTGTAAAGGGGTCGTTCGTTATAAAAAAATCTCTTATTTTCTTGAATGAAAACGACCGGAAAACGGAGCTACATTACAAGCTGTATATGAATGGGAGCTGGCCTGCAGTACACTGGGCGTCCCGCAGGTATGGAAGTAGGAACAAATCGTTAGAAAGAAGGATTTAAGGTGAGTAAAAAGAATATATATTTTTTTCTTTTACTAGCTCGAATCGGTGTCTTGCAGGAAGGTGGCATGTATGTGTGTGTATGTGTGTGTAACCCGATCTTGAGAACTGGAGAGATGGGTTACATGGAAGATGCGAGAGACACACCTGGGGAACGGAGTCCTGCATTCCACAGGGCGTTTACGAACTTGCTGCACGATCTCAACTAGCATGTTACTTGACCTATAAAGTACATCTCTGTATTTATTTTGTTATCGTATATGAGACTCGCGTTCTTTTGTTTATTATTACTATTATTATTATTATTATTATTATTATTATTATTATTATTATTATTATTGAATTTCCAAGTTTATAGAACCCTATTTTACCCGAAGGTATATTAGGGCTGTAGTTAAATCACACCTATCTTAGCCCTGTACAAATAGTTACATAAAATATATACATATTTATGACATAAAATACACATATTACATTAACGTTCTTACTAATAAAAACTCTATATACAGACGTTTAACTCTCTTATACTTATACAATGAGTAGCTTGGTTATAAGTCCACAGTATAACTGTTACACAGCTACGTCATAGTTTCGTCATTACTTCATTACGAAAGGTAATAGAATATCTGAGGTTCTCTATTGCATCCGGTAGAGCGCTCTAGTGTGCCATGTTAAGAATCGATAGTACAATTGGCTCTGATCGATTACCACACTATATTTTGGTCAAAGAAAACAAGCTACAGCAATAATATTCTACTTATTCTGTGCTCTTTGGTGTGTTCTTCTGTGGTTACAAGGCATCCATCATCATAAAATGACAGTCGATACGAACAGCTGTTAGAGAGGCAGCCATTTTTTATGTCAATATAGGCCTACAACGCTTAAACAAGGGGTTTCGTGTATATAACTACTGCAAAGCAATTCCCATTGTATAGTTACAGATTGTTTATACATCCATCGCTTATTCACGGTTTATTAGTAACGTTTTCTGTCTCAATGCTGCATAAGTATCGTATAAAAACTATACACGGTTTATTAGTAAGACCGTTAATGTGTATGACATAATAAAAATCATAGTTATACTATATACAAATACGTAGATATGAGATAAAATAGATATAATACATAGAAATAGATACACAATACATGAAACACAGACATTACATATCATACTTTCCCAGGACACATCACGCACAGACTTGTTACATAAAAAAAATAGGTAAGCATTTCGTAGAAACATAGGCCTACATATTACTTTTAAGGACGTATATGACATAAAAATGATATGAAATAGACACATGACATACAAATGCATGTACAACACATAGACATATTATATAAAATACACAGACAAGACAGAAAAAAAATGAAAATTACATAAAACTTATATATGATATAAAACAGTGATATTATAGCTATTATTATTTTGATTATTAGTATTTTTTCCCCTCGCTGTTATTTATACTCGCTTTAACATCTTTGGTTGAAATCCGAAGGCCTGTGTACTATTGCTGAGACTGGTTCTATTGTTGTGAACTAAATGGCGACTCTATATATATTACTGATTTGTTATGAATATGATTTCGCTGATGAATGAGCCCGGTGATTTTCAGGGATGTTGTGGCCCGAATTTCCTGACATTTGTCTTACGATTGAGGAAAAACCCTGAAAAACCTCAACCAGGAAATTCAACCCGAGCGGGAATCGAACCCGGGCCCTCTGCGTAAGAGATCAGCATGCTGACCCCTACACCACAGAGGTGGTGATTATTAGTATTATTGTTAATAGTAGTAGTATCTCCTTCTTTTGTTTAATACTTAGAATGTCTACTTTTAAATGACGATCAGATAAAAATGATACAAAGGAAGTAGAAACGAAGACATGTATGTTTATAAAAGTGCACGATTAGGCCTTCTTGGTGTATACACTACAAAAAGAGCTGTTAAAGATACATTTTTTCTTGCCAAAACAGTAAAATCTACACAGAGAACTTATCAAAACAGTAGAAGTCATACTTCGCCAAAATTTTATGAAGCAACAGTAGTTACATTTTATTGTACAGTTGCAGAAATGTAAAGAAGGGTGTTTCAAAATGTTCTGAAAGAGAATAGTAAATTCCTTAAATGAGACAAAAAAATTAATTAAAAACATGCAATACGTGTCACAAGAAGTTCTGAACTGTCGATATAAAGAAAGGAGAGGCACAGATAGGCCTAGTGTCTTAAGTTCTTTTTATTATTTCATTTCATTTATTATAGCCTATTCCATAGATCTTACATCAGCAATGAAGCTTTAAGATGTGGAACAAGTCAAAATTTTACAATATAACAACTACAATAATTACAATTTTTACAAATTTTTACAATATTTTACATCTCATTCTAGTTTCGAGATCAAGAAAGCATGGAGTTCTACCTCCATGCCCCTCCCAAGTGCCTTCATGTAAGTATAGCCTATAGTTTTCTTATTTTGAGTTAAAGAATTTTATTGCTCATCGAAGTTGGAAATCAGAGTGCAGGTTTCGACTATTTACTAAACAAAGCTTTCCCAGAGCCAGAAGTAAATTGTAAGGAAATTACTGTATAACTGAACTTATAAACGTAGCCTACTTTACATGCCTGCTAGAAATACATCACTTCTCAAGTATCGTATAATAATAATAATAATAATAATAATAATAATAATAATAATAATAATAATAATAATAATGATAATAATAATAATAATTTGATCAGAATGTTTATTGTTTTGCAAATTAAATTTATTTAAAATAAACTTTATTACTTTTGATGCGCGTGATGTCGGTTATATAAGTTCAACTTTTTCGGATAAGGAATATAATTATCTGCCTCTGTATACGTTTGAATGAAATGTCAACTTTTTAAACAATTGTAATAACATTTCTAAATACTCTATGAAGATATAGTATATATAATTAATTATTATTTAATGAATAGGTCAAATTTGGTATGTATGTTTCTTTTGCACTAAACAATTTAAAGTAACAAAAAATAGGCGTATACAGTAAAGAAGTCACAATTATTATTGTATTTTAATTATTTACTCGCTTTTATAAGAAGTTACATAATACTGTAACGGCATACGTTACATAAAAGCAGACCTACAAAATAATTCAGTGCTGCAGTTTTTATTCTCTCTGTCGGTACTGGTACATCAAAGTAGCCCAAATTATTGAGGTGTCTTGTATTACAACATAATATACCAAAAGAACCTGACTTCGTGGCTCGATGCGCTAGGAAGTCGCCATTTCTTAACACAGGCTGTTGATTGTGTAATTGTGCATGGCTTTAAACATTATATTGTTAGAGGTATCCGAAATGGGTTTCGAAGAAGAGAGAGCGTGAGTCAGGGAGCAACAAAATAAAGAAATGACTCCGACAAGAGTTCATGGAATGCGTATGTGCTTTCGAGCAATTGAGCAATGTGTAGACTGTCTTATTCAGGGACGTTTCCTATAACTAAGACACCTATCATGTTTAATTGGTTATTTTACTACGCTTTTTCAACTACAATGATTATATAGCATCTGAATGAGATGATGATAGAAGGTGATAATGCCAGCGAAATGAGTCCAGTGTTCAGCGACGATAGTTACCCTGCATTTGCTATTAATGGGTTGAGGGAAAATCCCGGAAAAACCTCAATCACGTAACTTGCCCCAACCAGGACTTGAACCCGGGACCGCTCGTTTCACGGTCAGGGATGCTAACCGTTACTCCAAAGCGGTGGTTAATATCATTTTTAAATTTATTTATTTCAGAATATCATTTCATTATCTTGAGAGGGCAAAAAATTAGTAGCAAGACGAATCACTGTCAAAGTCGTTCATGCCTCTACTTTACAAAAACGAATCATTGTCAAAGGTGTTTGTGCCTCGATTTTACAAAACGAATCATTGTCAGAGGCGTTTGTGCCTCGTTTTTACAAAAACGAATCATTTGTGCCTCTATTTTACAAAAACGAATCATTGTCAAAGGTGTTTGTTCCTCGATTTTACAAAAACGAATCGTTGTCAGAGGCGTTTGTGCCTCGCTTTTACAAAAACGAATCATTTGTGCCTCTATTTTACAAAAACGAATCATTGTCAGAGGCGTTTGTGCCTCGTTTTTACAAAAACGAATCATTGTCAGAGGCGTTTGTGCCTCACTTTTACAAAAACGAAACATTTGTGCCTCTATTTTACAAAAACGAATCATTGTCAGTGGCGTTTGTGCCTCGCTTTTACAAAAACGAATCATTTGTGCCTCGTTTTTACAAAAACGAATCATTGTCACAGGCGTTTGTCCCTCGCTTTTACAAAAACGAATCATTTGTGCCTCTATTTTACAAAAACGAATCATTGTCAGAGGCGTTTGTGCCTCGCTTTTACAAAAACGAATCATTTGTGCCTCTATTTTACAAAAACGAATCATTGTCAGAGGCGTTTGTGCCTCGTTTTTACAAAAACGAATCATTGTCAGAGGCGTTTGTGCCTCGCTTTTACAAAAACGAATCATTTGTGCCTCTATTTTACAAAAACGAATCATTGTCAGAGGCGTTTGTGCCTCGCTTTTACAAAAACGAATCATTTGTGCCTCGTTTTTACAAAAACGAATCATTGTCAGAGGCGTTTGTGCCTCGCTTTTACAAAAACGAATCATTTGTGCCTCTATTTTACAAAAACGAATCATTGTCAAAGGTGTTTGTTCCTCGATTTTAAAAAAACGAATCATTGTCAGAGGCGTTTGTGCCTCGCTTTTACAAAAAAGAATCATTTGTGCCTCCATTTTACAAAAACGAATCATTTGTGCCTCTATTTTACAAAAACGAATCATTGTCAGAGGCGTTTGTGCCTCGCTTTTACAAAAACGAATCATTTGTGCCTCTATTTTACAAAAACGAATCATTGTCAGAGGCGTTTGTGCCTCGCTTTTACAAAAACGAATCATTTGTGCCTCTATTTTACAAAAACCAATCATTGTCAGAGGCGTTTTTTGCCCGTTTTTACAAAAACGAATTATTGTCAGAGGCGTTTGTGCCTCGCTTTTACAAAAACGAATCATTTGTGCCTCCATTTTACAAAAACGAATCATTGTCAGAGGCGTTTGTGCCTCGTTTTTACAAAAACGAATCATTGTCAGAGGCGTTTGTGCCTCGCTTTTACAAAAACGAATCATTTGTGCCTCTATTTTACAAAAACGAATCATTGTCACAGGCGTTTGTCCCTCGCTTTTACAAAAACGAATCATTTGTGCCTCTACTTTACAAAAACGGATCATTGTCAAAGGTATTTGTGCCTCGATTTTACAAAAAGGAATCATTGTCAGAGGCGTTTGTGCCTCGATTTTGCAAAAACGAATTCCTGTCAGAGTCGTTCGTGACTCGCTTTTACAAAAACGAATCATTTGTGCCTCTATTTTACAAAAACGAATCATTGTCAGAGGCGTTTGTGCCTCGGTTTTACAAAAACGAATCACTGTCAAAGTCGTTCGTGACTCGATTTTACAAGAACAAATCATTTGTGCCTATATTTTACAAAAACGAATCATTGTCAGAGGTGTTTGTGCCTCGATTTTACAAAAACGAATCACTGTCAAAGTCGTTCGTGACTCGATTTTACAAAAACGAATCATCTGTGCCTCTATTTTACAAAAACGAATCATTGTCAGAGGCGTTTGTGCCTCGATTTTACAAAAAAACAATCACTGTCACAGGCGTTAGTGCCTCCATTTTACAAAAACGAATCATTGTCAGAGGCGTTTGTGTCTCGACTTTACAAAAACGAATCACTGTCAGAGGCGTTCGTGCCTCGATTTTACAAAAACGAATCATTTGTGCCTCCATTTTACAAAAACGAATCATTTGTGCCTCCATTTTACAAAAACGAATCATTGTCAGAGGCGTTTGTGTCTCGATTTCACAAAAACGAATCACTGTCAAAGTCGATTCGTGACTCAATTTTACAAAAACGAATCATTTGTGCATCCATTTTACAAAAACGAATCATTGTCAGAGGTGTTTGTGCCTCGATTTTACAAAAACGAATCACTGTCAGAGTCGTTCCTGCCTCTATTTTACAAAAACGAATCATTGTCGGAGTCGTTCCTGCCTCGATTTTACAAAAACTAATCATTGTCAGAGTCGTTCGTGCCTCTATTTTACAAAAATGATCACTGTCAGAGTCGTTCGTGACTCAATTTTACAATAACGAATCACTGTCAGAGGCGGTAGTGCCTCGGTTTTACAAAAAATGAATCACTGTCAGAGTCGTTCGTGACTCAATTTTACAAAAACGAATCACTGTCAGAGGCGTTCGTGCCTCGATTTTACAAAAATGAATTACTGTCAGACTCGTTCGTGACTCAACTTTACAAAAGCGAATCATTGTCAGAGGCGTTTGTGTCTCGATTTTACAAAGACGAATTATTGTCAGAGTTGTTTGTGCCTTAATTTTTCCATATCGGGAATTTGAAAGTAAACCGCAGTTCATACAAAATTTAATTAATTAGGAATGCTTGGAAGTGGTTAGAATTATTTTTTTATCACAGGTAAGACTCAATATAGCCTATAGGCTATATTTATAGCTCCCTTTTTTTTCAGTTTTTTTGTACACCACTAGAAGCCTGCAATTCTTAAGCCATATCTGCTATTTTTACAAGTTCTTAAGGTCTTATGGAAATTTTCAGGATCTTCTATCAATGTTATCCCTCCAGTTTCATAGTTTTTGTCCTTTGTAGTTTTATAGGCTGGTTGAGAAATTTGTTCGTGAAGCAGAAAGCTATCTGTGCCAGGGGAAGAAATGTTTTATTTCAATCTTTTCCAGTTCAGGGACAGAGCTTCACGCCCTATAAATTTGCAATAGGTGTTATTTCAATACTTTAATTTCCATACCACAATTTTACATTTATCACTTACAAACATTTTCATAGCGATACAAAACATCGAATAAATGTCTAGGTAAAATGAAACTTATGTAACAAAACTTATGTATTTTTTTATTTCGTTATCATTTGAAACAATAGTGAGTGTATTTTGAGGTAGGTCTAATAAAAATATTTTTTTGAAACAGCAATATTTCCTTTCATAAGTAGGCCTATGGGAAAATTGATAATACGAGTAAGTAATAAGAGATGAGAAATGAAAAGAAAAAATCCTGACGCGACTATGAAGTATATTGAATCAGTGAGTGCAATCGAAAGTGATGCACGTATTTTATGTACGTTTACACCTATAAATAATTTTATAGCTTTGTTCACGTTTTAAGTACAAGTGATGTGCTTTGATTAACTTGCATGTACCGTTTTTATGAAATCATAACTCTGCAGTCGGTATGTCTTGATAAATGCCAAAAGGTTCTACAATTCTGCATAGCTTAGATTGCATCTCTAAATATTCAGGGCACAGGATTGACGGAACATTCTATGAAGACCGCTTTACAGAAAGAAGAAACAATCGAGTGCTAAGCTTCACTTCGATATTTGAGTCTGGTCTTTATGATTGCATATAAGCTCACTGAGCCGAAAAATCTGATTTCTTGCGTTATAGATCCCTAATAGTTCTTTGATGTGGTTAACCAAACCTAGATTCTGCTACCACTCTTAACCTACTAATTTTGCTTCAGAAACGAATTATAAACGTTTTTTAAATAAATCTATATTTTAACCAACCAATCTGACCTTTACAGAATTCAAAAGTCGAAAAGTCTTATAAATAAACCAGTCGTATATTTTAATGCTATTAACTTATTTTCGTAAAAACCGAGAAAATCTTGGAATATGTACTCAATTATTGCACTAGGCAGAATGGCACAATAATGTTAAAAGAACCAAGGTGTAAAACTACTAGAGGAATAACATTTAGTGCAAATTTAGGTCCAAAAAATTACAACAAAATCATACAAAAATTCACTTTCCTTGCTAATGCTAATATTAATTATTTTAAGAGAAAAATTAAAATCATCTTTCGTACCAATCCAACAGAAATTTGCTTCTAACGCATTTTTAAGTCTTAAATATTAGGGTAGGCCTACAATTCTTTCTTTATTTTTTTGGCCCTACACATCTGTTCTAAGATTTCTTTTTTCCTACTATATCTCAGAGCATAAGTTCTACCCATTCGGAAGGCACTATTACTTTGTCTCTTTTTGCTTTTATTACTAAGTTATGTTTAAACTATAAGGGAATGGGTCAATGGGAGGAAGCAAAATGGAAGAAACATGTTGATAGAATGCCAGAAGATAGGATGGTGAAGATTGTAAGGGACAACTCTCCGAAAGAGGAGCTCAGGAAGAACCCATAAGAGATGGCTGGATTCTTGTCTCTGAATGAAGAAGGTAGAAGAAGAAGAATTAAGTTAGATTATTATTATTATTATTATTATTATTATTATTATTAGAAGAAGAAGAAGAAGAAGAAGAAGAAGAAGAAGAAGAAGAAGAAGAAGAAGAAGAAGAAAGCTTCCCTTATGAAAAGGTTGCCAGATTTGACAAAGAGTATTACATATAATTTGGAAACACACCTAAAAGGTAAAATGATATGCATTTGAAACAATGAGGGAATCGAATATACAAAATGTCAGAAAAATTTACACCTAAGTAGCGTTTGTGCCATTTACAGTTAAGAAAGGGGGGGAAAAATATCATCAGATAGGTTAGAATGATATGAATGCCATATACCTCGAGAAAAATAATAGTACGGATTTATTGGCATTGATATCTAAACCAATCAACAGCCATCGGTTAAGATAACTTGAAATTTCCATTATCACTCCCATACAAATGATTTCCCAATATCTGAGCCGATCCTTTGAGGGCACTAATGGCTATTTCCTTCACAATGCTGTGTGTTAGCCCCAGGTTTTTACATTTGTTGGCAAAGAAGGAGGGTATGGTACCTCGTGCTCCCACCATCAGACCTATTACATCAATGTGGGACAGGCTATATTTATCTTTATAGAACGGGATTGTTGGTTCATAGATCCGTTTCTTTTCACTGTCCACCTCATGCGGTTGATCTGCATGTGTCTCAAATCTGATGGTGGGATCGAGAATGTATGCCGAGTTGTTCTTAATGGCAATGATATCAATTCGCCGAACACTTCCTTGTGTGGCTAGTCCCTGCACCTCTTGATGGACTGTAAACCCAACTTCCTTCAGTGCGTCGGCCAGCATAGAACGGACAGCATGGTGACGGATGTTGTGAAGGGCCTCACTATAGGGGCAGAAGCCAAGGATATGGGGAAGAGTTTCAATCTCGCTGAGACAGCGCCTACAGCGGGTGCCATCCCGACTTCTACCCGGTACAGCTCGGACCGGAGCGACATAGCCTACCATTTTAAGGGCGTCTATCCATTCCGAGAGGGTTAGACCTTTGTGATTTCTTATCCAGCTGTTTGCTGGGGGGAACTCTCTGTTAAGAATCACTCCTTTACACTTAGGTTATAAATTCACTTAAATTATTTATTTATGCTAGTGTAACAGTGTCAACAATTTATCTGAAGATAACAGGATATTAGAAAGATGAGGATGATGACTGGGAGGGTTCAATTTTAGTATGAGCAAGAAGTGGCAGACAGATTTTTCTTGCAGCATTTCCCTACAGGGATAGGAGGTTTTAACACGGAATCGTCTGCACATCCTTCCGAAAGAAGATGTCTAAGAATGTCTTTCTCTTGAAAATTCATAGCTCTCGGCCAGGCTTGAAGCAACAAACGTAGACTCTAACGGCGACCGTTGGGGACGACTAATGAGTAATTTCTACAAATATAAGTTTCGATGAATATAATCTAAATAACGAACTTAAGATAGGCTATTATAAATACATTGTGATAAACAAATATGGTGGTATTATGATAGATCCTAGTAAGATTTAATCTGCCGTGCGTGCAACTTCGAGGAGTTCAGTAATATAAATAAGCGTAAGAAGCCATGCGAGCTTTTTAATAGTTATATTGACCAGATCAGTAAAATTAGCTGAAGACACTAAAGCACATTAATGTAATTATTAACAACATAGGCCTAAATTGCAATGCCTTACTCTTCGGTGATGATCAGCTTATTAGGCCTACAGGGAGACCTGAGAATGTTGAAATCAAATTAGTACATTTTATACCTGCAAAAACGAAATTATTTAAAGGGAGTTGAAGAAGTTTATCACAATCATCCATACAATAAACTACTCAAATATTTTACTGGCTCAATTTGTCTACTGTAGTGAAAGAATAGGCTACATAACAATGCAAAATAAGCTTAACAAATCTCGAGTGAGTATTTTATTTATTTATTTATTTATTTATTTATTTATTTATTTACTTATTTACTTACTTACTTACTTTACTTATTTATTTATCTATTTATTTATTTACTTATTTTACTTATTTATTTATTTATTTATTTACTTATTTACTTACTTACTTACTTACTTTACTTATTTATTTATCTATTTATTTATTTACTTACTTATTTTACTTATGTATTTATTTATTTATTTATTTACTTATTTACTTACTTACTTACTTACTTTACTTATTTATTTATCTATTTATTTATTTACTTATTTTACTTATTTATTTATTTATTTACTTATTTACTTACTTACTTACTTTACTTATTTATTTATCTATTTATTTATTTACTTACTTATTTTACTTATTTATTTATTTATTTATTTATTTACTTACTTACTTCCTTTACTCTATTTATTTATTTATTTATTTACTTACTTACTTTACTTATTTATTTATCTATTTATTTATTTACTTATTTTACTTATTTATTTATTTATTTATTTACTTACTTACTTCCTTTACTCACTTTATTTATTTATTTATTTATTTATTTACTTACTTATTTACTTACTTACTTACTTTACTTATTTATTTATTTATTTATTTATTTATTTATTTATTTATTTATTTATTTATTTATTTATCTATTTATTTATTTATTTATTTACTTACTTATTTTACTTATTTATTTATTTATTTACTTACTTCCTTTACTCACTTTATTTATTTATTTATTTATTTATTTATTTATTTATTTACTTATTTATTTACTTACTTACTTCCTTTACTTATTTATTTATCTATTTATTTATTTATTTACTTACTTATTTTACTTATTTATTTATTTATTTACTTACTTACTTCCTTTACTCACTTTATTTATTTATTTATTTATTTATTTATTTATTTATTTATTTATTTATTTATTTATTTATTTATTTATTTATTTATTCATTTACTTACTTCCTTTACTCACTTTATTTATTTATTTATTTATTTATTTATTTATTTATTTATTTATTTATTTATTTATTTATTTATTTATTTATTTATTTATTTAATTTACTTACTTACGTATTTATTTATTATTTATTTGTTATTGAACATAACAGGCAAAGCCCAATTGCAATGTTCAAGACTGACAAACTAATTTATAAAACATAAACAAGGAAAAGGAAACATACACTTATTAAAAACTGAAACATAAGAGAAATAAGAGAAAGAAAAAAAGAGAAATTGAAATAATGTGTGAAAGTAGCTTCAAATTAACTAACAACAATATTCTGTAAAATATGATAACAAATAATTCTGAATCTAGAGAAATTCATATTGAAGATATCAACATTCGGATGAGGATGTAATTTATTGTATAACTGTAACATTTGGAAAACTGGGGAATTTTTGTGGGATTTAGTATTTGCCATTGGTATGTACAATACATTTTGAAATTTTGTATTAAGCTTAGGTGCATATAATGTTATATAATAAAATAAACCAACACAGTCCAACTTATTGTTAATAATTTTATGAAGAAAGCTTAAAGATTGACAATTTCGTCTAATTTGCAAACTAGTAAAATGGAAATGTTGAAGCATTGTAGCATAACTCTCATAAGTAGGATAGTATACTTGTGTATGCAATCTTACAATCTCACTATTGTTCGAATTTTATTCTGATGTTCAGAAAATAAATTGAAGACCTCCCTCGAAAAAGGGTGTAACATCAAATTAATCAAATATGTGACTTCGGTCGAAAAAGAAATTTTGAAGCTTTCATTTATAGTAATAACGAAATATGCTCCTGAAATTATTTTCTTTTCTCCTAAACGTGTATTATAGATTTGTTGGTTACATTCTTAATAGAGGGAGGTCTTCAATTAATCCAAGGTTCTGATAATATAGGATTATCCAAAAGTTCAAAAACATGTCACTTTCTTATTGTACGTTTTAGGCCTAGGTCTACTTGTTTCTAAACAGTTTAGTTAGGTATACATTATCATGACATTACCGTTTATATGAATTTATTTTCTTGAACTATTATTCAAAGACACACCTAAAGAATCACTTAATATGTACGAAAATAAAAATGATGAACTTTTGTTTTCTATATTATTATTATTATTATTATTATTATTATTATTAATTACATCTGGATATTTAATGAATTGTAAATTTATTCTGTTGTTTGTTCTCTATTTTTGGCTAATATTCTCTTGAAGTAATCCAATTTTCCTGAACACTCTTTTTTTTATAATTTTCGATTTAGGTTCTTCACTTTAGTTAAAGTCCAAGTCTGAGATGCATAGATGGGAATAGAAAACTGTCTTCTTCTTGTATGTTCAATGAAGAATAATAGCCCTGCTGGGAAATTTGAGTCTGTTGTTAATTCCATCGCTTACATTATTATCTGTTGTTAAAGAATTTCACTTTTGTCCTTTAAATAAGCAGAAATCTGATCCGAACAAATGTAACATTTTGAAATTCCTTTTCAGAACGAAAACCTATATTTGTTCGGATCACATTTCTGCACATTTAAAGCACAAAACTAAAATCCATCAATCATTTAATATCATAATACACTACTCTGTTAAACTGACTGAGTATATTGGGAATTAGGGGAGAGTCGGGTAGTATCGGACATCGGGTAATATCGGAAAGTGAGTTTCTTTCATCTACCACACGATGATAGTACCTGATTGACATGGTTACGTTTCTGTGATGTCGCATAGAGAAACGTAACCATGTCATTCAGGTACTACCATATGGTGGTAGATGAAAAAAAAACGCACTGTCCGATACTACCCGACTCTCCCCTAAATCAATGGCTTTCCCAAAACACGCTAAGAAAAGTTTTATATAAAACAATTTTTATCTCGAAAAGGAAGCAAAAACGAGCAAAATTGTATGAAACGTTTTTTGTTTAAAATATCTCAAAGAATAACCCCTAGAAATTAATGGCATTACTTACGGTTTACTCTGTATTTGATTTGCATAATTTTCGGATGAATTAGCTCTTATATGTTGAGCATGAACAAAATCCTATCAATATTTTAGGAGAAATCGCTCTACACACACGAATAGACAAGCAGACAGGTGTTAGTGCAGAACAACATGTTCTTATCAAGGATGTTACACTTATGAATTCCACCAAATTCTCGAAGTCGAATTTCGCATCATCAAAATACTATCTCTATTGAATTGTATATGCTTTAAATGGAATAGTAATCTGTATAGCTCTATTGATAAATTGTTTGTGTTTGTAATTTGAAGTAGTTTGCATGGTATGTATTATCAATTTCTGTATATCACAACTGGTTGAATTGTTTATGCCTTAAATTTAATTAACTTACTTGTTTTGTATTATACATATAGCTCAACTGATGAATGATCGTTTGCGTTTGTAAATTTAATAATCTGATTGGCTATGTATTGTATACTTTTAGTAGAGCCATCGATGTAGCTCAGTCGGCAGACTCGCTGGGCTGCTGATCCGGAGCTGCGTTCGGGCTTGGGTTGGATCCTCCTTTGGTCTTTGGTTCCTTCCGAGGTTTTCCACAGCCGTGGGACTGAAGCCGGATGGTCTATGGCGAGTCCTTGGCATCAACCCCTTTGATTTCATTAACCCCCTTTGATTTGATTGCCTGGTTGGGTTTTTCCGAGGTTTTCCCCAACCAAAATGCAAATGCCGGGTAATATTTTGGCGAATCCTCGGACCTCACCCCATCTCACTACATCTCGCCAAAATATTGTAAAAAATTGCACAAAATTGCAAAAATTGTAGAAAATTACTAAATTGTAAAACTATAAAAATTTGTAAAAATTGTAATTATAATATTGTAAAATTTTTACTTGTTCCACATCTTAAACCTTTATTGCTCATGTAAGATCTATGGAATAAAATGAATGAATGAATGAATGAATGAATGAATGAATGAATGAATGAATGAATGAATTGAGAAAGTTAAGAGGCAGTGAACAAGTACAATGTAGACTGGCAAAGAAATACAAAAGACATTTTAGTCGTAAATCATGAGAAAATCTATATGTATTTAGAATATCTAATTTAATGATTGCAGTGTTAGACTATAATGACTCTTATCGTGAGGTTAGTGGGAGCGCATCTGGGTGGCCGGATGTAGGTGCTATGTCTCCCCGCGGCAGTATCACGATTTGGGTGTTTTCGTATTAATTGTTTCAGCGACGAAGCATGATCAGTGGTAATACGAATCTATATTATAAACACAAAAAATCAATATTATGGTGTGTGGCGGTTTCTACAAAGTCTCAGAGCTCTTTTGATATCCTTACCGATCCCTGTTATAGCTACAACATATCATCACTGTAAATTGTAACAGTACATGCTGTAATATTGATTTCATACACTATAGTAGCGGATCACTTTCATAACGTTTATCCTTAAAACCATATCCGTATAAAATCGATTTTCTCTATCTTCAATTATATGGTATTAGATGAATACTTGTGTGTTATATTTTACAAGGTTTGAAGGAACTATAGATAGATAGATTTATTTGTTCCATAATATTCTTTCATTTGCTTTATAGCTTAGAATAAAGAACGTGTCCAATTCTTACATTTAACATATAAAAATGAAACTTTGAAATATGTATAGAATGAATACCTTTATAACAATAACATATTATACAATGCAATATGTTTAACATTTAGTAGTATTAAAATATTTATACAGTAGGCTATTGTGAAATGTCAAGAATTCATCTACAGAATAGAAAATGTGGGATATTAGGTAATTTTTTAGTTTTACCTTAAGTAACGCAGGGTTTTGGTTATGATTCTTAATGTCTTCAGGAAGACTATTGAAAATGATTATCGTCATGTAGCGTACTCCCCTTTTGACAGCATGATAAATTTGATGATGGCATATGAAAATCATTCTTTCTGTGGGTATTTATACCATGAATGGCTGAATTAATTGGAAATTTTTCTTTATTACATAAGAGGAAATTTATTCAAGAGTATATGTACTGATTTGTTAAGGTCAGAATCTCTAAATTAAAAAAAATGGTCTACACGATTTTCTAGCATTTGCTCTAATTATTATTTCAATTTTTCATTTTTGTAATAAGAATATATTTTACAATCTCCGGAATTTCTCCAAAATATTATTTCGTAGGACTTAATGGAATGAAAATAGGCAAAATATATTGTCTTTAAGATTACTACTGTTTAGAAATTGTTGTAATGACCTAATTGCGAAGCATGCTGGGCTAGGTTTGGGGGTTATTTTTAATAGGATTTTTCCAGTTTAATGTAGGCTATTATTAATATACAAACCAAGAAATTAGGTTATTGATGTTTCTAGTAGGGATATATTGGTGTTAGTTGTAAATAAATCAACAAAGAAAACAATGTTACAACAAATAATACATAGCTATTTACTAAATTTATCACAAATTATACAGAATAGGCATATAGGCCCTAGCCTACTACAGCAGTGATTCCCAAACTTTCTGACCAGACTCACTTTTGGGCGAGGCCTCTGTTTGTGACTCCCACTACTGTACAGCTTCTTGATCCCATTCGAAAAATAGAAATCCCTGTAAAATTACAAACAACTACAATTTTACTCAAAATCAGTATGTATCAACCAAAGTACGATTTTAAACAACAGATTTTTTAGTATTTTTCGGATAAAATTCAAGACAATTACGAAAATCACAGATGAATATTGAATTCGCTTTTAGACAGCTGCGTTCAATTGGTTTAAAAGAATGAAGGAAAAACTCGTTGAAATATGTACCGACTGATAGAATGTTAAAACTAGACCTTTTTCCTCACAGCATAGATCAGTTTTGCATTAAAAGAATTCCTCGAGCTTATAAACGAAGCTGTTAATTTTCTATAACATTGATTGCCATCAAAACAAAAGCGACAAATCTCCTCGAACTTGAAGATGATTCACTGTGTATATAGAATACTTAGTCAAGGTTTCAGAAGCTACTTTCTGAAAAACAGGCACATTTAACGCATTAATTTTTTTTTTTACTTTATAACTGCTGAAACATTTATTTTGCTTTTATCCTTCATAATATAAAGAGTCCACTGCAAGAATGATGGATGTCACTTTCTTGTCGAAAATGAACCTAGACTGTCAATACATAGCTTAAGACATATAGAATGTACATAGAGAGTTATATGGCATTAACACTGGTAGTCATTGTCCAGTAATGATCGGAAAAATCACAATTAAGCTTTGAGCGCTAAGCATTTCAAACTTTCAATTGCTTCTCCTGCAAAATGTATTCAAAATGACATCCATCATTCTTGCAGTAGACTCTTCATATGGTAATGCAGAATTCCTGCACGGAAATATCATATGTACTTCGGTACATCACAATAATATGATAAGCGTAAATAATCATTTTGTTATTTAAGACGGTGCTCATTCCGTCGTATCCCGGCCACTCAGTCACTCGTAATGAGTGCACCTCTGCACATAGCGTGTTGGACATTGTGTCACTGTCACACATCGGCGACACAGTGCATGAGGGTTGGCCACTAAAGGAAAACTAAGAGGTGGAGCTTAAACTGAGAGGATTCAATCCAGCATCGGACCTGGAATCCGGTGTGGCTTAGTGGATAAAGCGTCAGCACTTAGAGCTGAAAACCGGGGTTCTGGTCCCGGTGCCGGAGAGAGTTTTTGTCCACTCCACCCATCCTTCATTTTACTTTTATATTAAACATTGTTTATTTTTATGTTTCCAAATAAAATACAAATGTATGTTAAAAAGGCGTTTTTGTTTTATCTTGTAAATCATCTCGCCACCCCCATCAGCTCTTTATACGACCCCCAGAGGGTCGCGACTCCCACTTTGGGAACCACTGTTCTAGAGAAATAGCATTCCACTCAGTTTCTCTCACTGCCTTTTAGTTTAGCATACGATAACATTCGTTGTACAAACTACTTGTGCAAGTATCTATCTTGAAACCAATGACAATATAATATGACGTGCTCGATGTAAGCAGGAAATTTAAAGAGCATAATATTGTAAAAATGATGAATGCAATGAAAGTTAAATGGTGGGGACATCTCTACAGATTAGAAGAGCACAATCCTTGTAGAAGATTATCCTTCACGAAGCCGGATGGATCAAGGAAAAGAGGAAGACCTCCATTGAGGTGTTTAGATAGTGTACTGTAGGGGAAGACCTAAAAAGGTTGAGAATCAGGATGGAAGGCCTGTTGTTACTGGATAGTAACAGATGGAGGAAGGGACGTAGTAAATGAGGTCAAGACCTGAATCGGGCTGTAGCACCAAAAAAAAAGTATGAGTTTGTTAAAATCAAATAAGCTTAAGTCTGCGACCTATTTTATTCCTTCGCACAAAACTGTATTTTAGACTAGTTTCTAAAGCAAAATATCGCAGTATCGTAAGTAAATAAAGTGTCGGCTACACTCGTGTTTTCCCAGATCTTTCCAGACAAATCTCGGAATAATATCTGTTATAAAGGGCGACAACCCGCTTTCTTCCCGATCTTATAACCCTTCATTATCACGGAATTACACATGTCATGCATCCATCTCCCGTGATAGATCAACTGCCTAAGTGCTCCCCAGAGAGACCAGAGACGTTGTAATGCTAGGAAAACATGAGTGGCAACCACTTAGGAGAAGGATATGCCGAACTTTCATGTTTGTATCGAGAGTTTTGCCTTTTCCTATTTGTCCGATATCAATGAAAATTAAAATATAATGTTTAATTAAGATTGGTTCAATGGAAAATGAGTAGTTTCATACATCCAGGCGGACACACAAAGAGAAGAACAGATAGATGGACAAATTGGCACTAAAAAACTCTACGAAGGGTTGCGAACTCTCCTAAGACCAAACACATAAACAATTTTGATAGAGACAGCCCCCAGTTCATCTAAGTGGGACCACAAGCGAAATCAGCGAGAATTCGACACATCCGAAACAAAGATGTGTTTCAGGGTAATTGCTCTGTAGTCTTTACTAAACTGTAAAATGTACATACAACAATTTGTGAATCTACTAATAGTCTATCACGTACATTCGGTCGAAGTACAATAAACTAAAGAAGGTAGGCCTATATTATATTTCACGACCGAAATAGTACATTATGCAACGAGCCTATAATGGTAGTAATTAAGACGCGAGTATGTGAAATGAGTCCAGGGTACAACGCCGAAAGTTACCCGGCATTCAAAGATCAGACAACAGATGCTTGACAGAACCTAAATGTACCACAAATGTAGCATACAATCACAGTAGCAACTTTTGTCTAAGGCTTTATAACAATACTTATTTACTTACTTACAAATGGCTTTTAAGGAACCCGAAGGTTCATTGCCGCCCTCACATAAGCCCGCCAGCGGTCCCTATCCTGTGCAAGATTAATCCAGTCTCTATCATCATACCCCACCTCCCTCAAATCCATTTTAATATTATCCTCCCATCTATTCTCAAACGGCTTTATAACAATATAATAGCTAAATTCCCAAACATACAATTTGCTAATGCTACTTATTTAAAAATAGTACATTATGCAACGAGCCTATAATGGTAGTCATTAAGACGCAAGTATGTTTGTTTATGAAACGAGCGCAAGCGAGTTTCATAATTTTCATACGAGCGTCTTAATTACCATTTAGGCAAATTTCATACGACTTTTTACGCTCGACCATATTTCTAACTTGAAATTATTCAGAAGTATTCATGTTATGGTTATGTAAGTGTGGAGTGAACTGACCTGAATTGTGAGATGTGCGCAGACGCGAAAGTATTTTTTCCGAAACACGAATGTCATTGACCTTGATATAATCTAGAGAATAACATGAAGATTAGGCTTGATATAACCTGGAAATTGATTTAGAATTGAAAAACGAGATGAGAAATTGAATTTATATGAATTTTATTTACAATAAACGCTAATTATTATAGTAACAGAACATAACCTTCTGCGACAGTATTGGATTTCCAGCCTCCGTGACTTTTCGCTAATTGTCTTTCGATTGCATATCCGAGAATAATCGATACTTGCGGTTTTATAATGGTACAATCAGTACAAAGGTGATTTTTCATTGGCTAAACAACTGAATTATAATGAATAGGTGTACTTTAATGAGGTGCATTAAAGGGCTACTACCAGGTGTATAATTACTACATTTCGGCATGGTCGAGCATAAAGAAAATTGTAACTCACATTCAATGCGTTTATTGCCTTATGTGAACGTAAAACTCTAGTTGAAGTCACGAGATTCATTTACACAGAGATTACAAATACAATGAACATACTGTGGATCTCAAGTAATTCGAACTTTTTCATTAGGAACGCTGCTTACAATGTGTACTTTTCTTAAAAGTGTAGAGATTTTTCAAAACGACCCTAAATAAGTAATTAATGTTTCTTTGTTTAAAACAATTATTTTTTTTTTAATTCGGCTCTGAGGTTTTTGTACTTTCTCATCTTAATCCAACAAATTAGAAGATTGGGATGCTGCAAAAACATTTATTTCGAGATTTCCACGGACATCAACATTCTCGGCATCCTTGGTACAGAAAATGAGGTTATAATCATGCTATCTGTCTGTGAACAACAATTTCGCCTAAACTGTTAATCGGATTTTGTTTATACGTTATTCAATAACTAAGGTCAATTATTTATTCCGAAATGACGAACATGAAACATAGAAATTTTGTAAAAATGAGTAGGACTTTATTTAAAACTAAAAAGACACAATGACGCTGAACTTAAAGAATTTTCAGATGATTAACCTGCAGAATTAGTATCGTCCGAGAAAAGTTTCTTCTAATATAAATGAAAAGTAAAAATATAAGATGGGTATTTCTAAGTTCGACAGGTCTCCGAAGTTCTACACTCATTTTCGTTAAGATACGATATTTGACCAAAAGTTCGGTCTTTCACTGCAAACACAGCATTCTTCAATCTTTTCTATTTTCTGCCTTCCTCTTAGTCTCCGCATATGATCCATATGTCTTAATGTCGTCTATCATCTGATATCTTCTTCTGTCACAAACTTTTCTCCCGTTCACCATTCCTTCCAGTGCATCCTTCAGTAGGCAGTTTCTTCTCAGTCGGTGACCCAATCAATTCCTTTTTCTCTTCCTGATCAGTTTGACAATCATCCTTTCTTCACCCACTGTTTCGAACACAGCTTCGTTTCTTATTCTGTCTGTCCATTTCACACGCTCCATTCTTCTTCGTATCGACATTTGAAATGCTTCTAGTCGCTTCTCTTCACTTCGTCGTAATATCGGTGTTTCTGTCCTGTACAATGCCACACTCCACACAAAACACTTCACTAGTCTCTTCCTTTGTTGTAGTATAGCCCAGGCTATATTAATAATTAGAAACACACATTCGAGCTAAACCAAGAACCATTCAACATATTATTATGGTCAAATTCACTAAGAAATATTTTTAATCCAATTACTTGGATTACTGTGTTCCTACAACAATAATAATGATCGTCGTCAAAACGAGCGAGTTGGCGCAGACGGTAACGTTTGTGACTCGTATTCGGGAGGTTCGGTGTTCAAACCCCGTGGCCGGCCAATCTGACTGGGGTTTTTCATGGTTTCCCTCATTCACAAAGGCAAATGCCGGATTGGAAATTTACAAACCATGGCTCATCACTACCTCAGTCACCAATATCTTAAACATTAATCAAAATCTAAAATCAGTTACATGAACACAAACCATCTAGCCTACAACACAGAACAGAAAACAGGAATTCAACAACAGTAACAACGACCTACTGGTATACACACAGTACCTAACACGCGATGTAACCATAGATATTAAAGCGTGTATAAATAAGACTTAACGAAAGGAAAAAAAGAAATAATGATCATCGTCATTATCATCATCGTTCTCAACTTCATTATTTTTATGTCTATCACCTTTGAATTTTTCTTCTTCGTTTGTATTTTCATATGTAGCTCCATCAATATTTCCACATTATTCCTTTCATAAACATAGTATTCTCTACTTCGTAACTCTTATCCTCTTCTTCTTCTTCTTCTTCTTCTTCTTCTTCTTCTCTAATATCTTAATTACTAGACCTATACTTTATTAAGTATTGAAATCAGTCCGTCCTATAGGGATTATCATCTCACGTTCGTAAGTATAAAAATATTCTAGGTGAGATAAGACAAAATTATGGTATAATCACAGTCTAGTATATACAGTCACGAAGCTTGAGTTTATGAGGTTACTACCAACAATAGACTGTGCAGGTACTAGTTCGCATTATCTGTAATGAGGCGATAGTAGCGATCCTAGTGGTTAGCAACTATCTATGGATGCATATTTACTACGTATTGAGCTTCGTGACTGTATATACTAGACTGTGGTATAACCTACTAGTAGCGACAAGTATTCCTATTAAGAACTTAAGTCACCCATCATCATTTCGACTGCAAATTACAATATGACAGTCACAGCATTTAAATTCAAAAGACAAGCAATCCTTGATATACAATGTACATTTCCTGGAAATCTGTCTTAGAATCTCGAATAAAACTCTTTGAGAGTAGACAGTGACAAGTCAATTTTTCGTTTATACAGAGAGTAATGAGTCGCATTCAAACTTGTTGCAGCATCAGAAACTGAAATGAACATGACACTAGAACTTTAATACCATGTGCAATTTTCTTGCATATGAAATTACCGTTCTAATGTCCGCGATGGATGGGACTCAATTTGCACTGAAAATATTACTACATCATGAAATCTCTCATGAGAAGTCATTCCGACTATTACAAAATTATGTATATATGAATTTAATGTAATTTCCAGATGACTATTATTTCTCTTTTTTGCAAAGCAATCAGGCAATTACTTTTACCTTGTGATTACGGACAGTAACGCCCACCCCATTCGTGATGGCGGTGTACAATTACAGAAATAGCTATTAAGAATGCACAGCATAACGATGCAACTACTGCTGAATATTAGATATGTGACGTGAGGACGTCATGTCTGAAAATTGCTGTGGTTTGTCTCTTTAGCTTTATACGAACTTCTGAATTGGAATAAACTGAGACCTCCCAGTAGGATTTTCCAAGGTTTCCACTGTTTAACCTTACAGAAAAATTCATCATGATTTTTTCTATATTTATTCGTATATTACTCCGTTTACTAGGTAAAGAATTATGTTGCTGTCTGTGTGTTCGTGTACAGCGACTTGCACAGGACAGTTGAAGGGTTCAGATACAGAGTGCTGCATTGGAGTTAAATCGCTCGCTTGAACTCGGTCGAGTGTCGCACCCTCGAGTGAGATACGATCGGTCGTGATACGCTCGTAATAAATAGAAGCACAGTACAAGGTCATCTCACCTACATGTCTTATCTTGTATGGAAGGCGACAGATAAGATACACATATGTTTTGCTCACACGGTAAAAATAAGGCTTTATATTCTGCGTTTATGACAAACGTTTAATGGAACAGTCAATGGAACGTACCGAAACAGGAACATGAAGTTATAAATAAAATAGTATGAAAAACTTCGATATACAGTTATTATTTCTAATTAATAATTATTCAATATTTGATTTACCACATATATAATATGATAGGTCCATACATAGAGTTCCGCCTATGTACTGCGACAATGTAGCAACGTTTTACAAAATATTATTGATATAGCAGTAGATTAATAACAATATTAGTACAGAGATAACGTCACAGAAAATATAAGAAAACGAATAATCATGCTGCACAACTGTTACAGACGCAAAGATTGATACACTAATTATTAGAGATCATTATTATTAGTATTATCATTATTATTATAATTATTATTATTACTAGAAAACTTGATACAGTTCTTACATTATCGTGATTGTGTTCTCCGTTTATAATAATTGCATTTACATCCAATAACATCTATCAGATTTGGCAAAACCAAATCACTCCTGTGTGTGTGTGGGGGGGGGGGGGAAATACCTACAACATTTATATTACATTTTAAAGCAAGTTTTGTAGTTGTACTATGGAGAGGTTAGTTAAACACTGCAAAGTTTTCAAATGATAAACATCTATGATGTTACTACACAGTTCATCACTGTAACAAGAACGAATGTATAACGCTCGGCTTATACCGTTCGAGGATTTATCGCTCGTGACAATTTTACCCAACATGCATGTGCGCTACCTATCGGATTATGCTATGAACTACTTGGCGCTCGAGCTAAAACGTCCGATGAAGACATCTGGTTCAGAATCTTAGTGGGCCAAGCGCCATTTACTAAAACCGCAGAAAATTAGGGATAAAATGAAGTTATTACCATAATTCAATGCAAACATACAGCAAGTAATATAAAGTATACACATTAAAACTAAATGATATGTCAATCTTAATTGAAGTATGGTATTCACTTAACTTTAACCCTTGTTTTCTCCGTTTTTAATAAATGGCGCTTGGCCCCACTATGTCTCTGAACCCTTCAATTAGACAGATTCAATTCATACTTCTGAGAATAATGTACTTAAGTGTAACAATTGCAACTAAATTCAATGAAAGTTTATTTAAATAAATGAGGGGAGTTAGTAAAGTGTTAGAATAGTGATTTTAAATAAGATAGACGGTTAAAATTTAAGGACGATATCTTGAGACAGTAATGATGAACAATAGACTATACTCTATGAAAAATAGTAGATCGTTGCAATGACTTGAAACGTATAAAATGTCAAAAGCTAAAATAGGAAGAGTAAGATGAGATATAGGAACACCGTATATAATTATGTTACGAAGAATAGAAAGCAGGAATGGAGTGTGACCTGCGAGTAGTAATAACTAGAGACCGAATTTTAAAGGGAAAAATGTTGATCAAAAAAGGACAAAAAAAAAGGGGGGGAAAGTTATAGCAAAAAAAAAAGGACTTGAAAAAGGGCTATATTACTCCCCAAAATACACTTCAGTACATTCATGGAAATACATGGCACACACAGTCTTACATTTATCTCTTCACAACATAAGGAAAGTGTTGTATTTGATATAGTAAAAAAAAGGACTTCAAAAAGGACTATAGGCCCTATTATTCCCTCAAAAAGCTATTATTTTAATTGAAAACACACTACAGCACATAACACACACAAGCTTATATTTATCGCTTCACAACATAAGGAAAGTGTTGTATTTGATCACATTCAACATTTCCATATGTTTCAATATGATTCTGCCTCTTTGAATGCAGAATATCTTTATAAACAGAAAATGACCGCTCAACATCAACTGAAACCAGAGGTGAAATTTTTCTTTTTTTCCTGAACTCTAAATCAGCACACTTTATTAGTTTTTCAATGTCTGGAATCAGAAGAAGAATGATATTTATTTTCTCTTGCTCAGGAAGTTATAGACCTATCGGAAAAATATAGAAAAATTATCTAAATGTTTGCGATCAAAAAAGGACCAAAATAAGAGATGTTTTTTAAAAGGGAAAAAAGAGAATATGGACTAAAAAAGGGGAAGTCAAAACCACATAATTTGGTCGGTGGAAGGTAGTTTTGAACATCGTAATTAATTATTTCATGTTTTGTGTTGAAATAAAAAAGGGATTTCCCTTTAAAATCCCGTCTCTAGTAATAACAGATGGTGGATATTTAAGATCAGTAAGGAGAAATGAACTGTTTGGAGTTAATTTAATATCAAGATTAGTGGAGTTATTAGTTAAACTGACTGTCGGGATTTCATATTAATTGTAGGAAAATGTAATAGAAAGTTATGGTGGAACCCATATACAGAAATGTGGTGCTATTTCATAAGTGTTATAAATGTTAATGATAATAAATATTATCATATTTAAATAAGTACAAATGGCGATTCGATCAAATTTATATTAAAAATTTTATTTTTGAATTTTTCCCTGCAGAAAATAAAGTAACGACTTAAATGGTTTAAAAATAAATATTCATGGATATTACTGGCAACAGAACTGCGCCTCCAATCGAAAACTTGATATAAAAATAAATGTAATTACTTTTTAAAAATTAAAGTAACTATTCTCATTACTGAAACAGATAAAAATACTACGTTTTTCGTACAAAAGTTACTTTTCTGTTTAGTAGTATTTTCGTTTTTTTCTAAAAATAACGCATAAGTATGCATTTAATTGCATAGAGTCAGGTTTTTAGAGTTAGGTATTTCTGTACGTGCAGAGAAATCTTCATACAAAACGATATATATTTTTTTAAACTTACATTTTAAATGTTCGCTTTGATAGTAGTTAGCTACTAACACTAAGCAATATACTCGGAATCTCACTATAATTAGCTTCCGTCAATTTAAATTTTATTATACAGATTTTTATAAATAAAGAAATTATATTAAAAACGATTATAGGATTTCTATCCTACTACTAATAGTCCGGATGAAGAAGCTATTTCCAGGGGAAATTATTGCCCCATTATAGCAAGAAGAGATGTGATTATCGCTATGAAAGCCATTAAAATTTGTACAGCTCCGGGTCCAAACAGGGTGCTGATGAGGGCAGTTAAAAATGACAAAGTAGCTGAACTACTGGATCTAATAGCCTATGTATCAGAACTTTGCATAGGCCTACGGTTTATGTGATTCCTTTTTAAAACAAACAAGACACTTGTGGGACTGTTGGAAGTTCGTACACTCTTAACTTTGAAAGTATATAACAATTTTAAGTCTTGCCGCTTATCTCACTGATGAGGTTGGGTGAATTTTGTATTTCAAACGTGCATATTGTCATTGAATTTAAAATGTCATTGATCTAAAATTTTTTTATCTGTGTAAACATATTGTATATAGACATTCCACCCGTTTATTTTATTTTATTGGGTTATTTTACGACTCTATATCAACATCTCTGGTTATTTAGCGTCTGAATGAAATGAATGTGATAATGCCGGTGAAATGTGTCCGGGGTCCAGCGTCGAAAATTATCCAGCATTTGCTCGTATTGGGTTGAGGGAAACCCCCGGAAAAAATCTCAACCGGGTAACTAGCCCCTATACGGGATTCGAACCCGGGCAATCTGGTTTCGCGGCCAGACGCGCTGACCGTTACTGCACAGGTGTCGACTTCCACTCCTTGAAATAAAAAGAAAAAGAAAGAAAGAAAGAAAGAAAGACAGACAGACAGAAAGAAAGAAAGAAAGAAAGAAAGAAAGAAAGAAAGAAAGAAAGAAAGAAAGAAAGAAAGAAAGGACAATGACAATGCTAATTCATGCTAATAAACGCCATAGCTTTTTCTTTCTCTCTTGTACAGAGGAAGGACCCGAAGGTTTGCACTGCAACCTGAGGATTATTACTTACCATTCCTATTAGCCTATGTGAATGATTGGGTAGCCGAACGGCCGCGTTCTTGTACAAATACAGCACTCCGCACCGTGAACTTAACCTGGGCTATTGTATGGATGATGATGATATGTGAATTAATAAAGGCGAAATATTATTATTATTATTATTATTATTATTATTATTATTATTATTATTATTATTATTATTATTATTATTATACAGCTTTCAGGTAGCGGTTTCCCTCACATTTCTGCATACGGTTCACCACTACACTTGAATTACAGTTAATCATATATCCTAATATATTTTTCCCACTAGCCGTACCCGTGCGCTTCGCTGCACTTGTTAGAAATAAATATAAAGTAATTACATAAATAAAATAGGACATCTGGTCCAGGGAACATTCGTGTTTGATAGGAGGATAAATCGTTTAATATGTCACTTAATTAAAATTGTATTTAAATAATTAAAATGCGATCATTTTGGTCCAGAGACCACTCATTTAGTGCAATGACAATTCCTTTAACATGTTTCTTAATTGTTATTACATGCAAATAATTAAAATATGACCATTTGGTTCAGAGAACATCCGTTTTTGGTGCAATTTGGTCCCATCAAAATTTTGCTTGAAATGAAACGTATCGGAAATCATTTATAAATAAACTTTTGTTATGTAATATTTTTCATAAAAATCAATAATAAGCGAGATATTTCGGTTTATTTAATTCAGGCCCCCTTATAACCCCCCTTTTAAGTAATGTATTTTGAATGCCATATAGCCTAAAATCTAACTTACAACGAACTTAATTTATATTCCAATTTTCGTCGAAATTCGTTCAGCCATTATCGCGTGAAAAGGTAAGGATTTGAACCCGGGCCCGCTCTTTTCACCGTCAGACGCTCTAACCGTTACTTCACAGCGATGAACTAGCACTTGTTTTACTCAATCAAATGATTGGAGCCCAAAAGCCCCGCTATCGTGATATTACCATCAATTCAGACTGCAAGGAAAAATAATTTAAGACCACTGTTCTATACTACAAGGAAAATATATTTCTGAAGCACCCTGTGAGAATGGACGTCAGGTAGGATGTCGGAGGAAGGGAGGGTCAGCTCTGTAATCACCGCGCAGCAAGACCGGCAATTATCTTACTAAAACTTTTGGCGCGAGTCCCCTGGAGGCTGCATAGTAGGAATCATTACCCTAATATATATAGACAGAGCATGATCGCGAAATTTCGACAGCAAACTTGAGCATCGCCATGGGAACGGGAAGAGGGCTGGAGCTGATAGGGGCGTCTCAATGAGATTTACGTATGTATTTCTCATTATGACTTACAGAAACCAATAATTCAAAGTCCATTCGGGAAAATGACTAAGTAAAGGAATGTTTCAGCAGGATTTTCCTGTTTTCTTATCTGGTATGTGGAAGAGTGAGACCGTTCTGTTTACTAATGAGTGTGTGCAAGACGCAGCGATGGCAAGGAGTGATCTATATTGTTGTTGATTTATTTTGGAGATAAAATTAGAAAAAAAATATTGTATTTTTTCGCTATCTTTCAAGGCCTTGTTGTCATATTTCTTTAATATTTAATTTTTATATACCGGTACATAATAAAATTTTTTTTTACTAAAATAGTTACTTCGGAATATGTATGGTAAGACTTTCCTGTGTTAAATTTCAACGTACCTCGTTTACGTTTCGACCTATTTATGGGTCATTTTCAGAACTGGTCGTTGTTGTTCTATTTCCTGTGAGGGTGTGTTCCTGTGGTATAGTGTAGAGTCGAAGAGTGTGTGTGTTTTGAAGTTGAGTTGTGTGTTGAAACAGAACAAGTGGCGCCAAGACCAGTTCTGAAGATGACCCATAAATAGGTCGAAACATGCAAACGAGGTACGTTGAAATTTAACACAGGAAAGTCTTACCGTACATATTCCGAAGTGATACAGTGTTAAAAGTTGTGTAATCAAGATGTATAAAATAGTTAATAGGCCTATACAGTTTTTTCACTATTTTACCAGTCACTACTGACCTTAATCGGGACCTATAATGCAAGAGAATCACGGGATCTTCATTTTAAAACATTTTAAAAATAAGTTGCTCTACTTGAGTGACAATCATTAAAGTGAGTTAAATCTCATGCCAAGTAGGTATTTGAATCAATAGTTTACACATTCATTTATGCATAGTGTTCTGCCCAGCTTTCTTCAATATTTCCTATTTTCTGCCTTCCTCTTTGTCTCCTCATATGATCCATAGGCTAGATCTTAATGTCGTCTCTCATCTGATATATTCTTCTGCCCCGATCTCTTCTCCCGTTCACCATTCCTTCCAGTGCATCTTTCAGTAGGCAGTTTCTTCTCAGCCAGTGACCCAGCCAATTACTTTATCTCTTCCTGATCAGTTTCAGCATCATTCCTTCTTTTTCCATTCTTTCTAATAACGCTTCATTTCTTATTCTGTCTGTCCCTTTCACATACTCCATTCTTCTCCATGTCCACATATCAAACGCTTCTAGTCGCTTCTCTTCACTTCGTTGTAATGTCCATGTTTCTGCTTCATACAATGCCACACTTCACACGAAACACTCCACTAGTCTCTTCCTTTTTCTAGCTAACCATCAAGTGTAAGTAGTCGTTTTTCATCGTGGAAATTGAAGCCACAGCTGTTATTTCAACTAAATAGTTAAAATTCTGCAATGGCATTTTCATAAGTTCATTTTTAGTCGCAGGTTTACATCATATCCCATTATACTGTAACGTCCTCTAAATTTACCTATCTTGATATTTCCTGTGTAACGGCGAAATATAGCTAGAGAAAAAGCTCTAAGCTCTCTAGCTTTTTCCAGATGTCCGCACAAGATGCTCTTTTCTATTGAAAGCTTCCATGGCCATTGTTATCCTCCTTTTCACTTCCTGGCTGCAGCTCATGTTACTCCTTATAGTAGGCCTACAACCCAAGTATTTGAAGCTGTCCACTTGCTCTACTGCCTGATTTAGAATTCTCAAGTTTACCTTTTTATTTTTCTTCCGACAATCATGGTCTTCGTCTTATTTGCATTTATCTTCATCCCATATAGCTCACAGCTGTCGTTTAGTTCTACTAGCATATCCCTTATTATCATCTCTTCTGCTATCAACGCCATATCACCATCAAATCTTACGCACTTTATTCTTCTTCCTCCTACTATCACTTCCTCTCATATTCTGTAAATAGTTCTTTACTAAATCCTGCAAGTAGGCCTAGATTTTGAATAGGGTAGGTGATAAAAGGCATTCTTGACGCACTCCTCTCCCTATTTCACTTTCTTCTGACATTTCTTCTTCTAACCTGACTTTGACTCGTTTTTTCATATAAAGATTACTGAACGGCCTTCTTTCTTTCCAGTCCACACCTATTTTCTTTAGAATCCTCATCAGTTTATTCCAATCCACTCTGTTAAATACCTTTTTATGTCCACAAATATTATATACACTTCTTTATTTTTCTCTAGATATATTTCGCCGTTACACAGGAAATATCATAAACTTATAAGTTATTAAATAAAACAAAATGATTTACCATGATCCGTTAATAACGAAAGTTTTGGTTCATTATTCTGCAGTGTTACTTAGACGGAACAGCACACACATAACGTTCTGTAATTATCGAACAAAATTTTTCCGGACATGGATTCCTATACGAAAGTTGTTCATAATGATCTCTTTTATTACCTATAAAAGTTTGTAACATAGTCACTCTGTATAATGAAATAATTAATTTATATTTACAAAACAAGAACTAATAATAGTCATTGCATTTCTGTTCTCCAAAAATAAACATGAATTACAACCATAAAAATCAAGAATACACCATGGGCAATTAGTTAGCCACTTTTCCTTTCACCGTAGAGACCCAAGTTCTATCCCCACTTGGGGTAAGGTATACAAAGCAGAAATGGAGGGGTTTTCTTTGGGATTCTCTTGTTTTTTCTCATCGTCATCATCATTCGACTAATACTTTACAATCACCTTGCACTCTGAGAGGACCTGAGCCATCTCTCTATATCAAAATAGAAATGTCTAGAAAAATGAACAAGTTGCACGCGTTTTTGTTTAATAAAATAAACATAACTAAAAATAATAGTATAAAAGACTCATTATAATTCTACTACTGACAACGATAATAACCAATACACATTTATCTAAGTGCAAGCAGTGTAGAGATAATATAAAATGAAAACCATTTGAGGATAAATTTGCGAGTGAATTTAGCACCCAGTCATTGAATAAAAATAAAGCTTGTGAGTTTTACGTATAGTACATTCAGCACCTTCGTGAAGCAGATATGGCTTATCTTAATTTTCAACATAAATGTGTACTCACTCTAACAATAAGAACTTACTTTGCTTTCCTTTACATACAAAAGCAGAAAACTGGAAGATCGGCAATGTTTCCGTTCTGCGACTTAAGAACTCACCTGAAAGGAAAAAGAAAATAAAATGTAATACAAGAAGCACATTTAAATAAATTAATTATAAAATAACTAATTGTTTGTACAACAATTTATAAATACTCTACATCATGAAAAACTTTTGGATTGCATTACTTTTTGTTTATAACTTATGATTATTTGAAAACATAATTAACAATGGAAAATAACGATGAAATTGATAATCATTTAACAAACCAAATATGGGCTGTAGAATACTTAATCGTATTGGACATGTGACAAGAGCATCATGACAAAGGAAAATCATGTTGACACAGAAGAAAGGCCAACAGAAAGAAAACTACATGAAAAGTTGTGATTAAATTATATATGGATAGTTTTAAAAAGCTTTGAAACTTCTAGGTGTAGATGAATACCGAAATTTAATTATAAAACAAAATCATTCCATCCATTAATAACCAGAGCCTTCATCGTTCTTAAGGATATAATGATGATGATAGGCTAATAATAATAATAATAATAATAATAATAATAATAATAATAATAATAATAATAATAATAAACATTTGTTGCATAGAGTACAGACACTGGTACAACGCAGGTATAGAATTGAAGATCATCCATGAATAAGAAGATGAAATGCATACGTGAAGTTTATATAGAATAGAAGAATATCCATGAATAAGAAGAATGTAGTGCATACATGGAGAATGTAGAGCAAAAGAACATCCATGAATAAGAGCGTAGTGCATACATGAAGTGTACATAAAATAATAAAACGTCCAGAAATTAGAAGAATGTAGTGGATATATGAAGCGAGTACATAATAGAAAAACATCTATGAATTAGGACAATATATTGCATAATAATAATAATTGCATATAGATTGCAGAAACGTCTATAAATAAGAAGAATGTAGTACAAAAATAAAATGTTATGCATACGAAAAAGGAATGTTCATGAATAAGAAGGGTGTAGTGAATACATGAACCGTATATAGAATAGAAGAATATCCATGAATAAGAAGAATGTATGCGTACTTGAAGTTATACAGGATTGAAGAACATCCACGAATAAGAAGAGTGTAATGCATATGAAGAGTCCACCGTAAGAATGATGGATGTCATTTGGAATACGTTTTCAGGAGAAGCAATTGAAAGTTTGAAATGCTTATCGCTCAAAGCTTAACTGTGATTTTCCGATCATTACTGGACAATGACTATCAGTGTTAATGCCATATAACTCTCTATGTACATTCTATATGTCTTAAGCTATGCATTGACAGTCTTGGTTCATTTTCGACAAGAAAGTGACATCCATCATTCTTGCAGTGGACTCTTCATATATGAACTGCATATAGAATTGAAGAAAATCTATGAACAAGAAGAATGTAAAATGTATGAACTATAAACAGATTAGAAGAACATACATGCTTAGGAAAATTGTAGTTTGTCATGAAGTGTATGTAGGCTACGAGTAAAATAAAAAAAGTCCATGAAAGTTTAAGAATGTAGTGGACACATAAGTATGCAGAATAGAAGAATATAATGTATACATTATGTGTGCATAGAATAGAATAATCTCCATGAACAAGTAGAATGTAGTGAAAAAATTAAGTATAGTTAAGTAGGAATATAGAATAGAGTAATATCCATAGATTATTTATTTATTGTAATAATGCCATGAGAATCGAGAGTGATGATATAGACAGTTGTCACTATTACAAAAAAGATAAATACAAAGCAAAGATAGAACAAATGCATTTAAAATTAAAATAAAAACTAAACTAACATTAACAATATAAACTAGTGAAAAATATTTAGATCTACAGAAGAGTCGAAAATTCTTTAATACCATAAAAGGGCATTTCTATGAGCCAACGTTGCAAGATGGTTTTAAATCTGTTAAAATGTACAACATGTGCTTGTGGCAATTTATTAAACATAGCAACTACAACCGAGCTAAAGAAGGCTATAGTAGGCTATACTATACCTATGAATATTGTACAAAATGGAGGAATAATATCCACGAATGAGAAGTATACACTGTATACAAGAATAAAACTGTTTGTAACATGAATGGTAAATATGTATATTACATATTATAAACCCATTACGTGTATATACTACAGTATTAAATAGAATGACAACATCCATGGATATGGTAAGTAGGGGTATGTAGAAAAGATGCCTATATACGAGGGCTATTCATAAAGTAACTTCCGATTTCATATAGCGTGCGTAACAACAGAGACAGTGGCGCCGCTCTTGCGATGGAGTGTACCTTGAAGAAGTACGCATCGAGCAGCGGTAGAGTCAAGGTCGAATCTTTGTTCCTCTCTGAGCCACAAGCTGTCAAAATGTGTGCTGCAATCGCAAGTCCCGCCAGGTGTGAGGTACTGTCTGTAATAAGATTTATTGTGGCCAAAAACTGTAAAGCTAGTGAAATTCATCGCCAACTTTGTGAAGTTTATGGGCCAGACGTAATGAGTGAAGGTGGTGTAAGACAATGGTGCTGTATGTTCAAAAATGGGCGAACCAATGTCCATGATGAAGAGAGAAGTTGTCGACCGAGTATCGTGAATGCAGATCTGATTCGTTTGGTTGACGAAAGGGTTAGAGTAAACCGCAGGTTCATCATGAAGACGTGGCTTGGCTCGAAGCGCTTTGACGATGACGAAGAGTTGAAAATCAGCGTCGTAGGTTGGCTTCAGTCGCAGACGGCCGAATTCTACGACTGCGGAATTTCAAAGCTCGTCAAACGCTACGACAATTGTCTCAATGTGACTGGAAACTATATAGAAAAATAAACTAGAGTGTATACTTTCAAACGTATTGTAACCAAATTCTGTAACGTCATTCACAGGTTTGTAAAAAATAAACGGAAGTTACTTTATGACTAGCCCTCGTAATTGGTTTATTTTACGACACTTTATCAACTGCTATGGTTATCTAGCGTCTGAGTGAATAATGTCAGTGAAATGAGTCCAGGGTCCATCACCGAAAGTTACCCAGCTTTTGCTCTTTAATGGATTGAGGAAAAATTCCAGAAAAAAAATCTCAACTAGATATCTCGTCCCAACCTGGATCTGAACCCGAGTCCGCTTCTTTCAAGGTCAAACACGCTTACTATTACTTCACAACTCTGGACTGATATCTATATAAAACACAAAACACAAAAATGTATTTTGAAAGTACGTACAAAGACTACTGCTCTAAATATTTGCAAAATCTTCCTTCAGTTCTGTTTAGAAGAGCCAAACACATCACTTTATTACTTGCTATTCTTCCAGACACAAAAACTGTAAAATTCTAGTGCATAAAAAAACGAATAAAGCTTATAATTTCATAATCATCTTCATTCTTCATAATCATTGTAATCAATGAGATAGGAAATATTTTACGTTAATTAAAGGAATGTACATAAATTATAATTTCGGTTAGAATGTGTTTTAAAAATTTATTTGATGGTGTGCAAAAGAATTACCCTCCACTTAAGTCGGAACCTACGTGACTTTTATATATAACCCTGTCCTATATAGCGCATAGTTGGAACCCGTTTTGTATGGCACAAACATGAATCTTCTCACTTCTTTGATTTCCTTAACAGATAGGAGAAGCTTTTTATAGATTCTTTTTTTATATATATATATATCTTGTAATTCTTCCTCTTCGCTGTGTTATAATATCATCTCCATTTCGTTTTTAGACTTTTGTGTTCTCGTTTTGTTTTCCTCGAATGTCTGTATGGTTACTAGGACTGGGTTATAGGAACTCGTCCCAGATGATTGTATTCTCAGATACAACGATGCTACTACCATCAAAAGTAGAAAACGAAGAGGAGTATAGGCCTATATATACGAAAATGCATCAAGCAGTTAACGTTATCATGTCAGGGCCCCCGCTCCAGAAATTTACTGGCCCTAATTACAGGGTTGGCGATATTTAATTACAGATGCTGCTGGCTCGGGGCTCGGCAGGCCGCGTTCTCCCGTCTGCCGGCCCCACCGACGACGTCAGACCAAGACATACATACCTCCACTTCGTTCCGAGGTGCGAGTGTGTGCTAAATCTTAAATACGGGGCCGAGAATTTCTTGCCGTTACAACTTTTGCTATTGATGTTTTTTGTGATATCGGTTTTTTCTTCAGCAACAAAGATAAGATTTGAGGGCTCTCTCTAACTTTATCTTACTAGGATCTTGCAGTACAGATTCGTCGAATGAATTAGAGAACAAATATTGGAAATATTCCGTATAGGCCAGTTTCTATATCATGCTTTTCCAATTCACTGCGGGCTAAAGCAGGGAGATGCACTATCACCTTTACTTTTTAACTTTGCTCTAGAGTATGCCATTAGGAAAGTTCAGGATAACAGAGAGGGTTTGGAATTGAATGGGTTACATCAGCTGCTTGTCTATGCGGATGACGTGAATATGTTAGGAGAAAATCCACAAACGATTAGGGAAAACACGGAAATTTTACTTGAAGCAAGTAAAGGGATCGGTTTGGAAGTAAATCCCGAAAAGACAAAGTATATGATTATGTCTCGTGACCAGAATATTGTACGAAATGGAAATATAAAAATTGGAGATTTATCCTTCGAAGAGGTGGAAAAATTCAAATATCTTGGAGCAACAGTAACAAATATAAATGACACTCGGGAGGAAATTAAACGCAGAATAAATATGGGAAATGCGTGTTATTATTCGGTTGAGAAGCTTTTATCATCTAGTCTGCTGTCAAAAAATCTGAAAGTTAGAATTTATAAAACAGTTATATTACTGGTTGTTCTGTATGGTTGTGAAACTTAGACTCTCACTCTGAGACAGGAACATAGGTTAAGGGTGTTTGAAAATAAGGTGCTTAGGAAAATATTTGGGGCTAAGCGGGATGAAGTTACAGGAGAATGGAGAAAGTTACACAATGCAGAACTGCACGCATTGTATTCTTCACCTGACATAATTAGGAACATTAAATCCAGACGTTTGAGATGGACAGGGCATGTAGCACGAATGGGCGAATCCAGAAATGCATATAGAGTGTTAGTTGGGAGACCGGAGGGAAAAAGACCTTTGGGGAGGCCGAGACGCAGATGGGAGGATAATGGATTTGAGGGAGGTGGGATATGATGATAGAGATTGGATTAATCTTGCACAGGATAGGGACCGATGGCGGGCTTATGTGAGCGCGGCAATGAACCTTCGTGTTCCTTAAAAGCCATTTGTAAGTAAGTAAATATTGGAAATATTATTAATAATAATAAAAATAAAATAATAATAATAATAATAATAATAATAATAATAATAATAATAATAATAATAATAGTGGCTTTATTTAACCTGGCAGAGTTAAGGCCGTAAGGCCTTCTCTTACACTGAACCAGGATTAAAATTTGCTTACATAGTTGAACATAAAACTGGATCGGAATTAAGTGTTTACATACTGATACAATTTAGGTACATAATGAGATCAAAAGAAGTAGTTACATAAAAATTTACCTCATAAAATGAAAATAAACATAGTGGAATACATATTAATGTTGTTAGAATCAAATACGAATCACATAAAAACAGAAGGCGATAATTCAATAAAAAAATGTACACAGTAAAAATAAAAATAAACACATTAGTATACATATTAGTATTAGATTACAATTAAGTAAGATTTACATAATTAGATAAACCAGAAACCGACAATTGAATAAAATGTACACAAAAAATAGATTAATAATAAAAAAACAACACAGTGGGATACATATTGGTGTTAAGTGATAAATGAACACGATTTACATTATTACACAATAAAAATAAGAAACAAAAAAAAAATAAAATAAAAATAAATACAGTGGAACACATTCCATTAAATATTTGCAACGCGTTAGGTCTGGCAACTCATCATAAGATATTTTTCTATTGTCAGAGTTCAAACGACTGCAAGACGAAGTGGAATTTATGGTGAATAATAGTAATATGCGTTACAAGAGCGGTATGTTGAAGTTTTCATGTTCGAGGAAAAGTTTGAAAAAGCGAAACGTAGTTGAGCTTTTTTAATTTCCGAGAATTGAAAGAAAACATACCGCTCGTGTATCGTACATTATTTTGTGCGAAGATCGTTTATTACATACCTGAAAGAGGAATTTCTAATTAGTTGCAATGAAATCTCCATCTTGGTTTCTGTTCAATAACGGCAAATTTGCAAAACAAAAATATCTATCTTCAACATTGTTGTTTTAAAATGTTTCCTGTGTTTACTATACTCCAGCAGGCCGTGATATACGTCTGTCTTCCCCCCCCCCCAGTCTATGGAATCTTGTTGAATTTTTCACGGCTTCCATAATGTTACTTGCATCACGAATGCAGTAACTTTAGTGGAGTTGTAGAGTTTACTTAATTTTTGCAAATATTAAAAAAACAATAATTAACAGTGCAATTTAGGTGAAATTTCAGTGGTAAGTTTCCAATTTATAATTTATTACTATATTGAACGTCTCTAAAATAATAATATGTTAAAAGCCTAAAGCAGTAAAATCAATATGTCACTTAAGCGGTAAGAAGAGGGAAATTGTTATGTGTGTTAGGTTGGGAATACTGAATGTGGAATTTTAGACTTTCCGCGGATTGGTTTTGTGCGGAAACCTAGCAAATACGCACGATCTCGCAGAAACATATTTATAGCCGTTGCAACAACTTATCATCATTAACATAATCTATTATTGATTAACTTTCTGAAGCTCATTCCCGTCTCATGTAAAGCCTAAGGGTGCTATTTATAGATTTTTCGCTAGCCCGCGCTACGAGCGTGCTAAACTAGCCCCGGCTATCGACTGATTAAGGCTGGTTCACAATAAACCTGAAACGGAAACGAGAACGAGAACGGAAATATTGTTAAAATAAATGTATTTAAATATGAGCATTCATAATAGTTAATTGTGAATGATCACATTTAAATACATTTATTTTAACATTATTTCCGTTCCCGTTCTCGTTGTCGTTTCCGTTCCCGGTTTATTGTGAACCAGCCTTTACTTGTACAGAATTCATATCATAGCATATCGCTAACACTGGTTTATGAATACGAAAAACGTTAGTGCGCTGATCATCCACCGGAAGCCCGCGCTAAGAATGTTTATGAATATGGCCCTTACTGCTCTATCAACTTCTTCCTTGAACTACCTACGGTCCTTTCACAGTACTTAAGGGCTTGTTTAGATATGCGATGATCTTCCATTCTGCTCAAATTTCTTTGTATTCCTTTATTCTGTCCATCAGTCTAAATCACCAGGTTATGCTTACAGTTCTGCTTTCATTTCTTAATTTCGTTTTTATCTAGAATTTTATAACTCACTATGATTTTTCGGGAATATAATTTCAGCTGTTTATATTCCCCGTTAATATTCTTTTGTTATGGTTCAAAATCCAAAGCCATAGAGAAGCATCGGAACTGATTTACAAAATTTTAAGTTTCTTTAGTGCTTTCTTTAGTGTTCTCTTAATATTTATTGTTGACACAGTCAATAAAATGTATTTATTCCATTAAAATGCTTGATTATGTACTTATGATAACGTGAAAGGAAGATATTTAAGTTTATTAATTTCTTCTTAAATTTATCTTTAAATCTTTTTTTTTTTCTGGATCGTATCTAAGCATCTAAAATCTATTTATTACTTTTTTATGTGGAAAGTTTCATATATTGTTTATCTTATAGACCGTTGATTGTTCTTTTAAGTTTTCAAAAATAATCTGGTCGTGACGAATAAATCCGTATGTATAAATGCATCTTAGATGTTAAAATGTATTTTTTAACTTCAACTGCCAAGTGTACATGATGCTGTCTGCATGTAATTAAAAAGAGACGGTGAACACCTTTATTTTATATATTCCACAATTAATAAGCGCCATTTTCTTTTGTTGCTCTTTCTTGCGTATCGCACTGTGTATTTACAAGCAATGTTTTGCTTTTATGAGATGTTCTGTAATATCAGAATTTAAAATTATTTTTCAAAGTTTACGTATTTTCACTAGCTTCGTCAAGAGCCTTTTCCTAATCTATTATAAGTGTCATTAAGATTGAAATACTGTATTCCCTGCATATTTCAATAATGTATGTTAGAGTGATTATTCATTCAAAACAAGATCTTTATTTTCCGAAGCCATTTTGAAATTCTGAGATTATATTCTCCAGTAGCACACTTACACGAGTTTTTAAAACTGGACCACATAATTCACAGTCTGTGCCGTTATAAAAACTATATGCAGTAATATAATAACGGAGTGATTTTATTAAATATATTTCAACTGCCTACATTCTCCAAGTCCTTTTCTATTCATAAAGTTGTATTCATACTATAAATTAAGTTAAAAGACAGTCTGCGTCTGTTCCATCTTTAAAGAATTAAGATTGATATTTGATATCTTCTGTTTCATTTTTTATGTTCATTTATTGTATTCTATAGATCTCACTGAAGCTTTAAGAAATGGAACAAGTCAAAATTTTACAGGATTACAATTTTCCTATTTTTTGGCGAGATTAAGTGATGTGAGGCCGAGGACTAGCCATAGGCCACCCGGCATCCGCTTCACTGCTGGGGAAAAACCTCGGAAAAACAACCAGACAATCACTGCTGGCCTCACGTGAACAGAGGTGAACGATCATCCAACCAGAACGGAGGTATCGTGTGGTTAGCAATATGTTACCCCCAGGAGTTATAGATGATTCGTGGAACCAGATTTCGCTACCTACCTTAGCTTTCCAAATTCATAACAATGCTGGGTGGACACCGATCCCATACACGCGAGTCCAAGGCATGACGCCTTACACCACGACACTACGGCGCGGTACTTTATAAAGTATGATGAAATTAATGTGATGATCCTGTAATTTGTCCATTAGATTAAAATTTTCTAAATATTACCTATCTAATATCCATATTCCGTATATACATTTTTTTATTTCAATTCTGAAACTCTTATTACAATTTTAGTTTCAATTCCTTTTCTTCAATTCGTCTCTTTCTTGGCCTTCTAGTATCCAGCATTCAGAACCATGTAAAATATGGAAACTAGTATTAAATTATTTGCTTTTAGTGTCACAAAATTAATTATTAACAATTTTTAATATGTAGACTGCATTTGTTATTTTTATACTTCTAAATCATAAGATTAAGTTACTCTTGTGTTGTATAAAGGCAGAAAACGTTGGGAAAATCTGTGACCATACAAGAAATTATTAACGCACACATTTTCAACGCTTCGCTGACGACATCCATTTTTCCTAAAGCTTAGAAAAATGCCTTTGTGCGCCCTATACCCAAAGTTAAAACGCCGACTACTCCCAACGACTATCGACCTATTAGTATTCTACCTATCTTATAGAAGGCGTTAGAGAGGATAGTACACAGACAACTCATTGACTACCTAAATAGATATGAACTCTTGGACACATATCAGTCAGGTTTTAGGACTCGACACAGTACAGCGACTGCACTGTTGGAAGTAACGGAAGACATCCGAAAAGCTATGGACGAACGTAAAATTACAATACTGACACTAATTGACTTCAGTAAAGCGTTTGACACTGTAAATATCGACTTATTGACGAGAAAATTACGATTACTCCAACTATTAGAAAGCACAGTCTCTTGGTTCTCCTCTTATCTCAGCGAACGTCAGCAGTGTGTTTCCATTGGAAGTCGAACTTCCTCATGGCGTATCGTTGATTCTGGAACCCCACAGGGATCTGTTCTATCACCACTACTATTCACTATTTACGTAAATGACATCCCTTCGACTCTACTGCACTGTAAGCATCACCTTTACGCAGACGGTTTACAAATCTATATCCATACAACCCCTGACTCACTCAATGACGCAATACACAATCTTAACGAGGACCTTGAATCCATATCTGCATGGGCCAGAAAGTTTGGTTTGACTCTCAATGCAAGAAAATCACAAGCAATCCTAGTGGGACATCAACGTCTATTATGCAACATTACTCCTGCTCTTCCAGTCAAGTTAAACGACACAATAATCCCTTTTGCTTCCTGTGTTAAAAACCTTGGAGTTTACTTTGACACGCATTTAAACTGGAATTAACAAGTAACCCATATTATCAAAAAAGTGCTTTCCATACTAAATTCCTTAAACAACATTCGAAAATTCCTCCCGCTATCACTCAAGAAAATACTAGTGGAAACACTAGTAATGCCCCACTTCGATTATTGTGATTCTCTGCTGACCGACCTCAATGTCAACCAGTCGCAAAGATTACAACGTGTTCATAATTCTTGTGTTCGCTTCGTCTGCGATGTCCGTCGCGCTGACCACCTTACCTCATCCTTCCAAACTCTAAACTGGCTACGGCTTAACGAACGTAGAAATTTTCATTCTCTTGTTCTCCTTTTCCAAGTCCTTCACACTTCTACACCTACCTACCTTGCCTCCCGTTTCAGTAACCTGTCATCATATCATAATCTCTTCATACGCACGCAAAATAGCCGCATACTAGCCATACCAACACATAAGACATCATCGTATTCATCATCATACACAATCTCGCTCTCGCGCTTGTGGAATACCCTACCCAGTGACATCAGAGACTGTCGGAATTTAGTAGCGTTCAAAAGCAAGCTTATTAAGCATTTGCTTTCTGCGTAGAGTAGGTTTATTTTTTACTTAATTAAGAAAAAAATTCTCTCTTCTTAACTTTTACAATAAACTGTCTAGCTATTATTAATCAGTTTACCTTTTAGTACTTTGATTTTTATTGTATTTGTAAATTTAATATTAACTGTAATTATAATTGTACTGTAATTGTATTCTTAATATTGTAGTTGTAATCCCTTGGTAGAGGGGAAGAGAAGGCCTGATGGCCTTATCTCTACCAGGTTAAATAAATAATAATAATAATAATAATAATAATAATAATAATAATAATAATTATCGATGTTGTTGCTGCTGCTGCTGCTGCTGCTGATGATGATGATGATGATGATGATGATGATGATGATGATGATGATGATGATGATGATGATGACGACGACGACGAAGAGATGCTGTAAATGTTGCAGATTTCCTGATCTGCTTGAATATGTCCTCTAAAAATTCCTTGCAAAGAGAGAGAGCGAGAAGAACCTGTCTACAGATCGAACTCCCATCCACTTACTTTACCACACGAGTGATCATTTTGTTCATATTGCCAATTGTTAGAAAATGCTCGAACAAATTTAATAAACCTTTAATCAGGTATGTTGAAACCTTACATATTTTACTCGGTTCATCGCGTAGGTAATGAAACAGCAGACCTGCGTGATCAAGTGATGCATTTCATAGTTACGTGTGGGACTACTCGGCGTGGCCACGGATATAATGGCAAGTGACCTTTGAGTAATCTCAAGAGATACAACAAAATGATGTTGAACTAATAATAAATCAAGTCTAATCTAATATCATCACACCCTCTCCACCACATCTATCCTCCCTTCCTACCATTGAGGTTATATTGATGGCAGTAGGTTGCCGTCATCTCCAAACTCGCCATATATGTATGTATATCGTGTCCCATTTATCAATCACGCTTCCATCATCACGGCCCGTCTGATCCTGACATTTACATAACAGCTGCAAGTTGCGTGGACTCGCTACACCGCGTCACACTGCAATGTACACACATTCAATAACTTGTCAACACCTGTATGATAATAAATCCAGATACTCCATACTGTGTAATACTGCCACGATGGCGTGTAATTAAAATTATATATAATTATTTCGTAATTAGGATAAATATATATGGATAGCTTGCAATCTGCACTTTAGATTAAGGGTTTCTCTTGATTCTCATGGACTTGAAGGACTGTAATAGTCGTCGAGACATTAAAACCATCTTAAATGAGTGTGCGTGCAGGGTTTTTGTTTTAGTTTTAGGGGAATAATTGTTAAAGCTACTCGACTGGATATAGACCATAGCTTATAGCCATAAACGAGCTTTGTGAAGAAATTAAGTCGCTTACTAGGAAACTGTAGAACGAATTACAGGTATCTAGGTAATGTACACTTGGAATGCTTTGTTGTTTATTGACATTTCTGGCTTTGAGCCAGAGGCCGTTTTAGGGTCTTATACGCGCAGGTTGCCCTCTCCAGCCATTGTACATAAATAATAATAAAAGTATTTACATATATGACACTATTTCTGGCATAAGTGCCAGTAGGTGTATGAATGCAGTGATGGATTCGTTTTATTTTGGTGTAGGCCTAATTTGTTAATTTTCGATATTTAAGGAATGGTAAACGGAAGAAGAGTTCGGGGTAAAAGATATCAGCTGATAAACAACGTTAAGGTAGTATATGGGGAGATTAAGAGGAAAGCAAGAAATTGGGAAGAATGGGAGATGCTGGGTTTGCCGTTAAAGACCTGCTCTTGGGCAAGAACACTGTGCATAATACATATATATATACAGGGTGTTTAAAAAATATGGGACATAATTTCAGGTATGTATTTCCCACATGTAGACAATCAAAATAGTTCACTACAACATGTGTCCGGAAATGCTTCATTTCCGAGTTATGGCCTTCACAACATTGAAATTCACCGGAACGTTTTTCTTTCCGCAGGTCGTTGTCATTACAGAAGATGTTCAAAATGTCCACCTCCTGCTTGAATACAGACCTCACATCGATGTCTCATTGACCTGCGAACACGATCCCAAACTCCAGGAGTATTGCGTATGTCCTCAGAACATGCCACAATTCGATTCCGAAGGGATTCCAAATCAGGCACCGGAGACGAATAAACCAATGATTTTAAATGGCCCCACAAGTAGAAATCGAGAGGGTTCAGATCAGGTGAGCGTGGAGGCCAAGTAATTGGGCCACCTCTACCTATCCATCGATCAGGAAATTTTCGATCCAAGTACCTACACAACACTGTCTGTTGTCTGTTTTTGAAACCATATCTAAAGCCGTATTTAAAGCGAAATTGTCTACTTTTGAATCGAAGTCTCTTCTAACTCAGTTTGAAAGCAAATTTACGTAAAACAGTACTTATTCATCCACAAACCAATTGTATAAAGAATCAGCCATGTTGGATTCGCGATGCGTGATGGGAAAAGGTGGTACGAATGTGGGTTTCTCATTGGCTACTGAAGGAATTGTCCTAATTTGAAACCAAGCCACAGTGGAGTTGTCTACATTTTGATTCTAAAGCGTACAACTAAGTGCTATTTTCGCTTTGTTCTGTCCGTTTTTGAACCTAAACATTTCCAGAATCGCATTCAGCACACAAAATTATATGAAAACAATCAATATCTCAAAATCGCAAAAAATGGAGTTGTCTAGCTTTGGTACTATGTTCCTCATTTGTTTCTGTAATTGCTAAGCATGAAGAATAAATATATATATTTTTTTTATATTTTGATGTACCGAAGTACATATGATATTTCCATGCAGATATTCTGCGTCATCACATGATGAAAGAGAGATGGAACGGAGAAAAATTCTCTCCGGCGCCGGGATTTCAACCCGGGTTTTCAGCTCTACGTGCTGATGCTTTATCCACTAAGCCACGCCGGATAATATGATATGCGTAATAAATCACTTTGTGATTTAAGACGGCGCCCATACCGTCGGATCCCGGCCAATCAGTCACTCATCTGAGTGCACCTCAACACATGTATGGACTTCGGTCCTGCGTTCATAGACATCTATGACGTAGTGCAGAGGGCGGCCACTAGAGGGAACCCAAGAGATGGAGCTTAATCTGAGACGATTCTAAACGGCGTCGGAATTGTATCCGGCGTGGCTCAGTGGATAAAGCATCAGCACGTAGAGCTGAAAACCCGGGTTCAAATCCCGACGCCGGAGAGAATTTTTCTCCGTTCCATCTCTCTTTCATCATGTGATGAAGAATAAAGTTAAAAATCATTTTTCGACGAATTTATAACGTTTAGACGGCATTTTGTTAGTTCCTATAAATGCCTGTTTTGACGTTAGCGCCTATTTTGTGATACATGCCTATTTAAGCGCCTAAAATGATTTTCTATTTTTTTTAAATGTTGTGTTACTTTATTTTTTATGTTGGTCGGCAGAGTGTAACAGGCCCTTTACGATATTCGGGACTGACAGCAGATGATTCCACTGTGTAGAAAACATTGTGAAAATTCGAGAGGTAAGTTCTGAAAATTATAAATGCGTATGATGAAGGAAGGTAGAACAGAAAAAAAATTCTCTCCGGCACCGGGGCTCGAACCCGGGTTTTCAGCTCTACGTACTGATGCTTTATCCACTAAGACACACCGGATTCCAGTTCCGATGCCGGATCGAATCCCCTCAGTTTAAGTTATGCCTCTCAGTTTTCCCTTTGGTGGCCTACCCTCATGTACTGTGTCACAGAATATGTGACAGTGGCATAATGTCCAACGCACTATGTACAGAGGTGCACTCATTACGAGTGACTAAGTGACCGAGATCCGACGGGATGAGCTCTGAGAGAGGAACAGAAATTAAGGGTGTTCGAGAATAAGGTAATTAGGAAAATATTTGAGGCTAAGGGGGATGAAGTTACAGGAGAATGGAGAAAGTTAAACAATACAGAACTGCACGCATTGTATTTTTCACCTAACATAACATAATTAGGAACATTAAATCCAGACTTTGAGATGGGCAGGGTATGTAGCACGTATGGGTGAATCCAGTAATGCGTATAGAATGTTACTTTGTAGACCTGAGAGAAAATGACCTTTGGGGAGGCCGAAACGTAGATGAGAGAATAATATTAAAATGGATTTTAGGAAGGTGGGATATGTTGGTAGAGACTGGATTAATCTTGCTCAGGATAGGGACCAATGGACGGCAATGGACCTCCGTGTTCTGTAAAAGCCGCTTGTAAGTAACTCTGAAAAGTATTTGGTATATTAGATGTCTCAGACACTGGACCAAAAAGTTTTATATCAAAGGTAAATACGATAAACAGTTAGCCAAAAAAAGCTAATATAACGTATTTTCCTTATGCATATATTCTCAAGGTTTTATCTTATAACAGAATCTTATTTAAGGTAAATTACAACTAACGCAACCTCAAAACAAAGCTTTTCGTGAGGTCGGATAATAAATGTTTTTGTTAGGAGATGCATGATAACATTAATTTCAAAATTGCATATGTCTATGAATCATACCTTAATTAGGTTTCAACATGAAAGAAAGGAAAACAAATTGCATATATTTTTATGTTTATAAAACATTTTCTTGTGACCGTTCATAGTTCTGATTCTGATTCATAGAGAGTCTAGTTTTAAATTGAGGCCTTTCTACTTCATAGTTTATAAATGAATTGAAAAATGGACATGTAATCAAATATGTGAGCAAACTGTTCCAAGTTGTGAGAACAATGACCATCACAAATAATTATAATTTGTTCTCTGGCATCATCACTTCCTTAGTAAGCATGATGATAGAGATATTCCGATAGTCAATATAATGTAATATAATCTAATAATTTTATTTAGAGTTCAGTCTAATTGACTTATCACAGTTTAAAATCAATAACACTTACAAATGTAACTTATCATTGTAAATTATACAATTGAAATGCAAACGTTTTCGCCCTTTGGACATCATCAGGCATTTGACTCACAATATCTTATACAACTTTTACCACATCTTTGCTGTGAAATGCGTACCAGATAATTGATATTTACAATCTTGTGTATATTAATAAACAACTATTTACATGGTTAACTCTATGATAAATGACAATCTGAAATTTAAATGAATACAGATATTAAAATTATATGTGATAAAATTGTAACTAAAATGTTATATTGATCTTATATTTCTTAATTATAAAATTGTGATCATTAAAACAACATAATGAAAAAGATATGATTCATCTTAAACTTCACAAAAGGCCAATATACTTCTATTAGTTGATTGTTCGTATACTGAAGTATTGAAATATTGAAGACAAAACGGGATAATATGAAAGTGATTCAAGGAAATATCATGCAACAAACAAAATGGAAAGACTTCATGAGTTTGTACTATTCCAATGCCTTCAAATGTAATATTAGGCTTACATGATAAATGTTATTCGTATTACTTTAGTTGCTGTATTTTAGATAACTGAAGATAGATTAAATGTTTCTTCAATAAATGTACGAGGCGTGTTCTTAAAGTAAGTTCCATTTTCAATTATAGCTGTCGCATCGCTGCAATCGTTATTTTGCGCATGCGTGTTTTCTTCTTCAGTCCTCAGGCAAGCTGTGCATGCAGTTTCAGAGCTTCAGTCCGTATGTGTGGTTAGTTGTGATCAGTTGAAATGTTTAAAGTGATCGAGCACCCCGCCGACTGTGAGATGCGGTCTGTTATCCGTTTCTTGAATGCGAGAAACATCAAACCAGCTGACATTCATCATCAACTTTGTGAGGTGTATGGTGATGATGCCATTAATGATGGAATGGTCAGGAGATGGGTTAGGAAGTTCAACGAGGGCCGCGTCTCTGTGCATGACGAGCAGCATACCGGTCGGCCATCTTTGATCAATGACGATTTGGTGCGTGCTGTCGATGAAAAAATTCATGAGGACAGGAGGTTCACAATTTCTTCGCTTTCCTTGAATTTTCCACAAATGTTGCGGAGTGGTTCGCAGGCGGGTGAATTCTACAATGAGGGGATAGAAAGACTTGTGCCACGACTCGATAAATGCCTCACTAATGGTGAAGATTATGGTGAGAAGTAATTGAAGTGTGGGGAATACAATGCTACAAAAATGGTTTGTAAATATTTTCCCGTTTATTTTCTACACCCTTTTGGAACTTACTTTAAGAACACGCCTCGTATAATGAAATAATATTATGAACAGGCTTCGAGACTTGGGACCCGATACAATAAGTTTACTGTGCATGTACTATAGGTTGGTTGACTCGCTGCAGGTAGTGAAAGGTAGAGATGTGTTGAGGAAACAACGTTGCTATTTAGAGTAGAGTAGGGTAGTATGGGGAAATCACACATACAGTATGTACATTCTGAAAGTAAATATACATTACAGAATGACTATGTCAAAAGAATGTGAAAAGTATTTATTCTCCTGTCTTTTATAAGCATTTGTGTTTAATTATACACAGTGTTAATGGTGGAAATAAGCATGTAGCAATTTTAATTTCTTCATTTATCCTATTGGTCGTCTTTAGGAAGTGCAGTTACAGTACCGAATTGCAATGTACTACAAGATACATTTTCAGTGTCTCAAACGTAAATATTTTTCGCTTATCTGCCAAACACAGTTTGTACTGTGAAAAGCTGCGCTCTACGTCACATGACGCGATAGGAACAAAACGAAGAAACCTAACATAATTTCAGTCTGTAAGAGACAGTCCTTTATTCTCGGGTGACTCTATGTCCACTAATTTGCTGTTTATATTACACAATGTTCCATATCCGTTATTTTTACATAACCGGTGTGCTTGGTGTCTCATTAAATCTCTGTGTCATTTTCTCAATTAATTTGAGAGCTTTCGGCATCTCTTGCTCTGACTTTTCTAACAGTATAATAGTTTCAGACATAGTTCGAAAATAGGTTTGTATGAAAACCAAATTATTCATCAGAACCTTCAAATCCAGAGCGTTTTTCTTGCTTTGCGTATTTGTTGGCATTCATTCTACAGTACCCCCACCCACTGTACGCTTTACCACTATACTCAGTACGCCGTTATGCGCATTTCCCACCGAACTGCTCTATCGGGTCCGAAGTTTCGAAGCCTGATTATGAAGTACTTAACTATCAGTTGGAAATTCTAAATCACCTTCTGTACTAGGCCTATTCAAAATATACAATGCTTATGTCTTCCGTTGCCTAAACTGTAAGTTCAAATCTTTTTCGCCCATTGTATTAAAATAATCGTCTCTCTCGGAAGTTATCCTTGCCCAAATTGGTAAGAAATCATCATTTTCAAATATAGAGTCCATTATTCTCCTCGCCATGATGAAATTTACCGACGTTAATGCAGAATTAATTATTTAAATGACCAAATATTGACCAATTAACTTAAATTTAGTTTAATGAAGCTTAAGTCCAATTTGTGTTGGTGAAATGCATTGTCCTTTTAAGAAGAGACCGGAAATTTGGCAGAATGCCTTTTTAAATGTGTTAAATCTATCTTCATTTTGAAAGTAAATCTGTACGAATTATACCTTCGTGATTGAAACGTCACAGTTTTATGTTGCACTTTTCTGTCTTTTTTAATATAAATGCCTAATTTACAAAATAGATGCTTTTTTGCCTTTTTTGATTATTTATCTAATATTTATTAATTTATTATTAAAAATTGCGTACAAGTATATTTTAATTTTTTCTATAACCGCTACAATGAAAGTGACTTCACCGAATGTATATTATTGTCTTTCAGTGCTGCCGTGCAAAAATGTTTAACAGTAAGCGTATTAATTATCGCTTGTGTTTATTTGACAAGGCAACATTGAGTGCGGGTCTAGCGTTATTTTTCTTTCAGTTTGCATTGCGACGTTGTTGTAGCTAGCCAAATATTTCATATCGCAACATATCATTACAACCAAACACAAACATGCACTTTCCAAGGCTACTGGGAAGAAGATTTCTTTGCTTCCAACAGTAATTGTAACATCGAGTCGAAAATCCCAATTTGCATTCGACTTATATAAAGTTTTTCTTGCTGTCGAAATCCCTTTGTGGAAAGTGTAAGGTTGTGGGTCTAGTGCAAGGTTTTTGTAATTGCCTTTTATTGCGTATTTTAGCTACTTATAATGCCTTTTTGCCTGCCTATTTTAGCCATTTATGATGCCTTTTTGCCCGCCTATTTTAATGATTCATAATGCCTAAACTTCCGGTCTCTGCTTATAAGTCTCAATTAAAGAGACTTTAAGTAACAATTAAAGTTAAATAAGCTTGGTGAAATCGGCCCTAAATCGTAACAGTCTTATTACTAGGGCTAGGATTTTGATGAAAATGCATCTTTTTTTCTAGTAAGCCAGAAACGTAGCCGCTTTAGTATTTATATGTTATGTGATAAACTGAGTGTTTTAAGACATATTTGTTAGGGCATTTTTTTGCATTTTTTGCCTGTTTCAACTCATAAGAGCACCTTTTGTGTTATTCGGACATTTTTTAGGCATTTTCATTTAATTTTGGCCACAAATCCCCATTATTAATATAAAATAATGTTTATTTCCTTTGATATTTTGTCTACATATTTTGTTCATTAACACCCTTTATTTTTTACTTGGTTATTTAACGACGTTGTACCAACTACGAAGTTATTTAGCGTCGATGGAGTTGGTGATTGTGATATGATATTTGGAGAGATGAGGCCGAGGATTCGCCATAGATTACCTGACATTTGCCTTACGGTTGGGAAAACCCTCGGAAAAAACTCAACCAGATAATAAGCCCCAGCGGGAATTGAACCCGCGCCCGAGCGCAACTCCGGATCGGCAGGCAAGCGCCTTAACCGACCGAGCTACGCCGGTGGCTAATACCCATTATTTTGTATAATATTTTAATCGTTTTTCCACACAAATATTGCCCTTTTAACGTAGTACACCCCATGTAATGGATCAGTCCAACCATCCATTCAATATAGACTCCTCTATACTTGCTAATTAGGTATAAGAGTGGCCTTGTGATGGGCTACATGGAAACTACATCAGGTAAAATAATTAATTAAAGTGTACCACTTAGAAAAATTATGTAAAATTAAATAAACTTAAATGTTGGTACTAGAATTTAACTTAATTACTAGTCTAAATATTAAGTAGCACAAAACTCCTTCGTCTGGCCGCGAAACCAGGTGGCCCGGGTTCGAATCCCGGTCGGGGTAAGTTACCTGGTTGAGGTTTTTTCCGGGGTTTTCCCCTCAACCCAATACGAGCAAATGCTGGGTAACTTTCGGTGTTGGACTCCGGATTCATTTCACCGGCATTATCACCTTCATTTCACTCAGACGCTAAATAACCTGAGATGTTGATACAGCGTCGTAAAATAATTCAATAAAATAAATAAAAAACAAAACTCCTTTTCCTACTAAGCCAATTTTAGAATGTGAGATCAATTTTTAGGGCATTTTTAAGGGTATTTTTGAAAGATTTTTAGGTCATAAATGCATTGTTTCTAGGATAATTTTTATGATTTATAGGTCATCAAAATCCTAGCCCTACTTATTACCAATTTATTTCCTTCTAATTTTTTTATCAAAATACACAACGCGAGGCAAAATATCAGTAGCTTTATTGTATTCTTGGGTCTTAGAACACGACCGTAGGGAGTGTTCTAATCTGACACAATTTAGCATAAAGCTGCACTTCTGCAACTGGTCGTACAATATACTATTATTTTATAAAATAGATGTTCGAAAGAGTTCTATAATTGTTGCAAAAGAGATAGGCTACCAGAAATTGCGTAGAAGAAAATGCAACGATTTCGATTAACGGATCACTGAACGTACATAGTATGTTCACGGATTGAACTCTAGCGTTCCAAGAAAAATTCAAACTTCAGGAAGAAACAAACAGAAGAGATTCCCACCACTTCATATGCAATAAGATAAAAATTAAACTTGTACGAGGAGGGTTCCTTTCTCACAGATACTCCGAATGCTGCATCTGGCAGCGTGAAGCGAGGAGAGGGGAGACGTACCCGCGGAGGACCATCATCACGTTTCGTGTTGGAAACTCGGCTTCTCCTTATTACCTCCTACCATGGCTCCCCATCCCCACATCACCACCACCATCATACCGTCATCATTATCATCTTCTCCCATTCCACAATACCCACCTCCGGTACTGCTAGGATCGACTGGAATTATTCTTCGTGTACACTCAAGAAGTATACAAACTTGATATGTTGCAGATAGATGTATCATGTTATTGTAACTCTTTCAACATACACCTTGTTTATCAGACAGCTGTCGCAATTGCACCGAATAGATGCAATTTAACACTAGGCTGTAACTGTATGCAAAATGTTACAAAGACCTATCCACTGAAACCTTACGTAAGATCTCAATCTAAAGAAATTGTTCCAAATTTTATCTTTCCATCATGTCATTATTTCAAACAAGTATTCAAATCCTGAAGGCTATTCATAGATGATGATATGACAGTAATGGCGATAGAGAAAGACGTTTTGGTAGCTCAGTTGACAGACGGGGCTTACGACGACCGCGGACCCGACTTCAAATCTCGGCGATGGCGGATTTTAGTTATGGTGGCCAAATCCAACTTCCTCGGGGTTCTCCTGTGTTTTCCGCGTCATTCCATCAACACTCTCCACAATTCTCCCTTCATTATCATCTCCATTTCGTTAAAATATGGCCATGGATGAATATATACTGTGAAACCTGTCTAAAGCGGCCATCTGAATTTACCTTGTAAAATGGCCGTTTTATCAGGTGGCCGCTTGATTAAGGTTGCGGTTTTTATGAATCAGCATGAAAATACTGAATTTCATTTACTTTTTAGTATTATGCGCTCACAACAATCGTGCAAATTAATGTCAGCGTCTTCCATTCTTGCAACTAGCCATTTCAAAACTCGCTTACGGTACCTCAGTTTAAATTAATGAATAATACTTTGATCAAGGGGCTGGACGTGTGATGTCCGCTCTATCCACCCATTACTAGCAAAAAATTGCTTACATTGAATTCTTTGGTAATGTCAAGAGCTTTCTCTTGAATTATATACCCGCTTACTGGCAATTTCTTCGCCCTCGCACACTTGAACCATTCGTAAACGAAATCATTCACATTACTAAACACAGATTCTCTTCCTTTTTTGGCCACCACGCATATTTTTCTCTCATTCTTTTAATATTTCATCTTTATTCTTAATTATACCGTTTATTTGTGTCCTTCCACATTTGAATATTTCTGCAATTTTTCTCGCACATGTTCCCTTCTCACTTTCTTCAATCATTTTTCGTCTTGCCTCTAAACTTAACACCACTCTAAATTTATTGTTAGATATGATTTCTCTCTCAAACTAACTTCACAATTCCTCTGAATCAACTGAATGAAAAGAAGAAAAATTCGTAAAAGCTGGTCCAAATAGAGAAAGATAGAAAGTGGAGAAAAAAATATAAAAAATTCGAATGGTTAACTACTGACCTAAAACATACTGTGACATTTTCGATAGAAAAATGTTTGTGTTTCAAACCTTTAAAAACGAGTAAGAATTTAAAGCTGTGCAGGGTCGGAGTGGAAAGTGACAAAAGAGTCATAAAACAGTAACCAACTAACCCCAAGATATGGAGGGTGTACTGTTGTACACTTAGCTACTGCTTCCTGTCCACTAACCATTGAAAAAATAGGTCAGACAGTATCCGTGAAAAGATTTTTTGTTGGACAGTGATTGTTATAGTCAGGTTCCAATCCAAATAGATCCCGGCCGCTGGCCGGCGCAAGAGGTGGCCGCTAAATAAAGAGAGAATCAGTATTGATCTTATGGAAAATCCAAATGGTTCCAGAGAAAATTGGCCTTTTGGTCAGGTGGCCGTTTAAATGATGTGACCGCAAAGGCAGGTTTCACTGTAATAGGATGCGAAACTTACAGAGTTTCCCGTAACACATACTAGAGGCGCTGTTGTAGAAAATGATCTTGCTGCCACCTGTTAGAGGGAGGGGCGTTATTACATCTAGCAGCGCACCAAGTAGCGAAAAGAGTAATTACTCCATGCATTTAGCAGCGCACCTGGTGACGAAAATGTTAAACTCTGCAGAAAGTATTCCCTCCCACCCTCATCGATATTCAAAACTAACCCAATTTAAAATAAAACATTTGCATTTTTATTCCTCACAGCAGCTTCTACTGAAAATTCTTACCGGAGCCAACAGGAAGATAAAAGATACGATCTATTTTACACTACCCAATTAAAATATAACCAGACACAGACAAAAAAAATAAAGCAGAAGGTTAGATAATTGGGATTGTATTCTTTGGGTATTTATTGTACAGCGCAATTGAAAAGTCTGCAAGAACTACTTAGATAGTTCAATTTATTATATTACTATTACTTTACAATACATTCAACAACATTATTTTTACAACGTCCATAAACATCACTGTTTAACATGCACTGCTTATACACGCACGTAATATCACTTTATGTTCACTTATTAGCAAGTTTCTGTCTGCCATCTTGTCTCCTCGTCGAGTCCTCGAGCAATATCTCGTACGGATAAATAGAGAACTCTTGTTAATGTACCCAACACGTAGTTCTAATGTTCACCACCTACGACGTTGGGCGCTGATCATCTTATTTCAGCCCCCCCCCACTGCCAGATGGTGCTGACCGCAGTTTCGCATCCTATTATATATTTATCCATGATATGGCATATCTTGTGATTGTGTGATGTCAGAGCCACAGTTAGCCGCAATATATTTCTCGCGGTTTGTTCAGAAATTGGTAGATGTCAGCAGTGGTGAGTTCTGGACGACAGACAGTTCTGTATTAGAGGTACCGAAGCCTCCACAGGCTCCTGCTTTCTTGAAGAAGATATGACGATTCAGACATAAATAAAGATCTTTGAAGAACGGTGGATCACCACCAAAGATAATATGATATACGGATTAAAAAGATGCGTAGTGTGGTGAATGGTGGAACGGGCTGAGCTGCACAGCATAATCGAAACGCAGCTCATTCCATCACGGGTGCACAAAAGGATTCTTTGACTGCAATATCGACGGCTCGTTCAAAAGGGAAATAAGTAAAAATGTTAAGTTTTTAGTAAGTTGCATTTTAAAGTTTTATGTTGCAGTGAAAAATCAAAGAATCACTGAAATTATTCCAAATTCTGTTAATGATGTTTTATATACACTACAAGTCTCAAATTAGAATATGTTAAGGTCCCTGAGCCAAATAACGCCATGTATACCTTTAACGCCACCCCATTAAAATTTGTTAACGACACAAGTTTTCGGTAGTGCACTACTATAGCCTGCATTCGCTTGCAATCTAGTGATGAAATGAGTTACTAGCTGTCCACTGATATTTACGAATGACATGATATTTCATCATTTTCATGCTGTGTGTTGATAGTGAATGGCTGTTCTTTTATCAAGGTAAGAGGCAATATTTTATTTTGTGTGTTGAGCAAATAATAACTATATTAAACTATATATTTTCGTGATCCTTAAACATTCTTCTATGTATAGAAAGTATTTGCTATCTATAAAATTTGAAAGTGTTAGAGAAACAGGCATGTCATGTTATCAAATACTCAGTAGCTCTTTAACGCCATGTGGCGTTAAAGGTCTACAGACAAAATTTTAGGTTATGTTAGTACTAAGGTTGACAGTACAGCATCAGTGTGAAAACATCAGGAAAATCACTAAGCTTTCAACTTACAAATGTTCAGAATGTGCAGTGATGATATTGGTTCAATATCGAACTCTTAATTTTATTTTACATAACTTAATTTTTTTGTTTTACTTATTGGAAAACATTCATATTAAACTAAGGTAAATGCTTTTGTGTTTAATAACTTTCTACTGTGTCACATTGTCTCTTTTTTATAAAGTAAGGAGTCACTGGAAAACATATTTTTCTAATCCATCTGGTGTTTCAGTTTCAGATCAAGAATCTTTCGTTAGTATTGAGTAATTTTGTATATTTTATTAACAGAAACTAAAATTTAGTTGCTTAGTTCAATTTGTGTTGCTAAGGAAAAATAATTCATTAATAATTATAAGTGTATAGGTTACTAGAAAATAGGTGGCGTTAATTGGACAACCTGTTCCTAATAACGCCAGTTTACAAAGTTTTCCCATTTGAGTTCTAATTCTTGTTCGGTATATAATATATCCATTTTCATTGTGCTATTTTGTAAAGATAAGATTACAGTTTCTATTTCAAAATTTTCATGTTTGTACATAACTTATTTCCAGAGCAAAAGTGACTGAAGTGTTAAGGTGGCGTTATTTGGTACGTGTACCTTAATTGGATTTTTCACAGCAACATTAAGTTCACATTAAGTTAAGATCTTCACTAGGCTTCGGACAATGAAGGATACCGCTTCGAAACTAGTCAGCCAGGTAAATTGCAAAAGTTAACAAAGTAAAGATATCATAAAGTTATTCAATTATTACAACTGTTAAAAGAGTGTATCGAACAATGGATAGTAAGCAATATTAAGCTTTAAAATTCAGGCTTCTCAAAACTTTAAATTTTGAGTTGTTTTCTTTTTGAACTGGGCCGTTGACATACAGAGAAAACTGATGTTTCACCCGATACTCACCCCTATATCTCTCTATACCTCTATGGAGGCAGAGAATGAGGATGAAAGGGGACTGAAGGGTTAAGGAAAAAACTTGTTCTACTGTCTATATAGGGAATTTCGTAAGACATTTTGATAATCGAACTGGAGGAAATTATTACCAAATTCTCAATTAAAAAAATAACATAACTGATTGTACTCAGACGTATAAATTGTTTTACCTATTCATATCATGGCATATGTGTATTTAGAAACAATAATGTCCATATTTTCTTATTGCATCATTATATTAGTGTATTTAACACCATCATTATTCTTGTTTTATTATTGTATCATTATATAATTACATTTAGGCGTTTATTGTCAATGTTTTCTTATTACATTGTTACATAGTTGTAATCAGACACATCATCATTCTTGTTTTCTTCTTATATTGTTATAATGATGTATTTAGAAACATTGTTACTTTTTGTTTCACTGTATAATTACATACTTGCGCTTAAAGACATTATTGTTCTTATTTCCATATTGTATCATTAAAGAGAGTCATTTCTGAATAATAAAAACACCGACAGATTTCCAGGAATGCCATATATTTTGAGATAGAGAACCTATATACACGGATGTTTTGTTTTGTTCGAATTGAGTGGTACGTCTATCCACGTGTCTCCGTAATGTTAGGAAAAAAGTTGATTGCTATGGCAGCTCTGGTAAATTTTTAATTTTTATTTATTTTTTATTGCTAGTAAGTTTGAAATGAATACAAGTTAATAAATACAATGAAAGATAAACTAGCCCACTCCTGAATGAGTAAGACTTGTGCTCAGGAGGGGATTCAAATACAGACAAAAATAAAATTAAAATTGAGAGTGAATACATATTAAATAGTGTTTAATATGTTTAAACCCAAACTATAAATCCAATACAAATTTTTTTATTAATTTGGAGAGGATTCGTGGTTGAAATATTATTGGAATAAAATTTGTTTAATAATCTGGGATCTTGACTCATGCTATGATAAAAAGCTGCATTGGTTTTACATTTTGGTTCAGACAAAGACAGAGAATTAATATTTTTAGTTCTATATTTATGTATATATCTTTCAAAGTTATTAAAATTTCTATAAAAATATTTTAATAAAGTAAAATAATACATTTGTTTAATGTTGAAACGGTGATACTTTGTATGTAGTCTACTTGCAATACAGGATGTCCGACAAGTCCGGCATTATATGGTAAATTATAATATGTGCTCGATATGAGCGCCTACAAGTTCATAACATGTTTGGGGGTGAAACTTCATGCTACTGAGAATGTGGTGTAACATATAAGCGGTGGTTTCACGACACTTTTCCACTATCCGTGTTCGTAGATGTTGCAGATCACGAATCTTCACTTCGTACACCTTTTCCTTCACATAATCCCATAAGACAAAGTCAAGGGGGTTTAAGTCTGGCGACCTTGGAGACCATTCTCTGGCTCCTCTGCGTCCTACCCACTGATTACGGACGTTCTCGTCGAGCCAACTCCGCACACTACAAATTTTATGATTTCGGGTAATTATGCAAAACAACTACAGAAGCGATTTTGTTATTTTTGGTGGTCTGGTAGTGTTTAGTATTGAATTTCGTTTATTAGTATGTGTATATTATGCGTAGGTCACTTATGGTTGAGGTAGAGTAGATTTTTTTAAATATGAAGTAGAATTGAACTTGGTTTTTTTCTCGTGTTTAGAAGACTATGTTGTGGGTGCATAACTTTTAATGTATTGTGATTTGATTGGCTGAAGTGTTGTGTGTTCTTATTGGGTGATGTGTATTCCGGTATGATTGGATGGTTGTGGTTAATTCATAAAGCGTTGTGTGTTGTTATTGGCTGATGATTTTTCCGGTATGATTGGATGGTTGTAGTTAAGTGATAGCTGTATGTTACGAGCTAGAATTTCTCTAAGTCGTTGGCTGTATGATTGTAGTTTTTCGTAGTTGGTGCGTGTATTATTCTTCTCTTGTAAGTGGTCTATCGCTGTGAGTTGTAATGGATGTAGAATTTCGTTTTTTGTCTGTATAGAGTTGAGAGAGGAGGATATTGTAGACTATTTCGTGAATCACGGTATTATTAAGGATTGCATGATTTTCGAAGTGTGTTGCTATGAGTTGAGAGTAAGTAAGACGGATTTGAACTTCAGTTGCGGGAGATTATACCGGAAGAATGCGAAACGGAAGAAAGTTGGTCGTTCTGGTACCTTTCTGGCACGTAGTAAACTTAGTGTTGTGGACGTTTTTCGTTTGGTTGCGTCATTGGATATTTGAGAGAATATATGTTAAAGTGTAAATATCTAATGGAAGAGAGAATGTGTGCATTCTTTAGAGCAGCTGCAGCCCTGTATCCTACGAATTATTGAGGTAAGGTTCATCATGTTTGACATTGTTTGACGATTTTGTGAAATTGATTCAGTCTTTGTGTGGCTATTTTGGTTAGGTTAGGTTAGTTTAGATTATTGCTGCTTATATTTGTCCTCTTGACAAGGAGTGAAAATTAAGGTTTTTGATTAAAAAATATTACATTAAGTTTTTGCAGTTTACGTTGTTTTCCTACTTTTGTTATCAAGTGTTTTTGAAAAAGGGGGTAAAAATGTAGGGTTTTGTGAAAGAATAAAATTTAAAATTGCTTCTGTAGTTGTTATGCATAATTACCGATTTCGCCTATGATGCGGGACTTGTCGGACACTCTGTATATTCAGACTAGTTAAATGCAGCACTTTACTTGGACATATATGGAAAACAAGCAATTGTGTACTGTAGTGTTGGAATTTAAATCATGGTTTATTTAACGATGCCCGCAACTGCCAAGTTATATCAGCGTCGCCGGTGTGTCGGAATTTTGTCCCGCAGGAGTTCTTTTACATGCCAGTAAATCTACAGACATGCGTCTGTCGCATTTAAGCACCTTAAATGCCATCGACCTGGGCCGGGATCGAAGCCGCAACCTGGAGCTTCCAAGTAAGATGTCTGGAGTGTACTCCTTTGCGTAGTGTCACGACAGTTTCAGGGTCGCCAGCATGCCTGCAACACCGCCATGCCTCCTCAACTCATTAGTCTATTGCCGGCCAGGAGCGAGACGTGAGATATGAAATTAATGTGCATCACAATAAACCGGTTCGTCAGTAGGATACTTTTCCAATATCTCCCTTTCATTTTAACGCGCACGATTGAGTTTGATACAAAAATAGAATAAAAATATCGATTTATGAGAATATGTGTAAGATGTTATAACCCCTTTGTTTCTTATAAAACAAAAGAAAATCAGGGAAATTGGTATAACGACAATCCAGCATGCACTGGTATGAGATAACCCTTTGTATATGAAGGAATTCGTCTTCCCCAAACGCTCGTGAAATGTATTTAAATTGAGACTACGAGGTAGAAGCGGATCAATTGCCCGATGGGATGTGGTGTATTCATTCCAAAGGTTTTCTATGTTTGTTCTAATTCGTTTTCATTGGCTGCTATATAGAGTGAACAATAAGTATGGAATATTGTTAATAACTTCTTAAATTTTAATTTTACAAAAAAAGTTTTATACAAAAACTGTTGGAGATATACCATACAATATTATGCCAGTGTTCGAAAATAGTTATTCAGAAATATAGGGTGTGACAGTAAACTATTTTTTAAATGGCACTCTATATTAAAATTTACATATTTCGAAACACCATTAAATTTTAGGTAAAAGTTTACCCATTCTACCGTTTTTTGTCTCTTAACTGTGTATTAAACTTGTTTTGTGGACTTCAAATTTGAGATAAATAAGTACGGTAAAATCATGTTGAGTAGGCCATAAAACTAAACAAAAAAATATGACTAAACAAACTTTATCACAGATGCTCAAAATAAGAACCATTATCCCAGTCTATCACGAAAACAGTCTGTTATAGATATGAGATACAACAGAACAGTCATGTAATTGTGAGGAAGATAATGGGCTATTTTGTTGATACTGGAATATTTTTTGGCTGTGAATGGTTCTCATTCTAAGCATCTGTGATAAAGTTTGGTTAGTCATAGTGTTTTGTTTAGTTTCATGGCTTACTCAACATGATTTTGCATACTTATTTGTCTCAAGTTTTAAGTCCACGAAACAAGTTTAATAAATTGTTAAAAGTCATGAAACGGGTGAATGGGTAAAGTTTCTACGTATCCCTACGTAAAATTTAATTAAGATTCGAAATATGTAAATTTTAATATACAGTGCCATTTCAAAAATAAGTTTACTGTCACATCCTGTATGTCTCAATAATTAACTGTTTTCTAACACTTGCATAATATTGTATGGTTTATCTCCAACAGTTTTTGTATAAAACTTTTTTTGTCAAATTAAAATTTAAGAAGTTATTATCAATATTCCATACTTATTGTTAACCCTTCATAACAAGAGACTTCAATGTGTGGTGAAGAACACCGTTGAACGACTTTACACAGAGGAAACCGGGTTCAAGTCTCAGCAACATGAATTGAAGTGATTAGATAAAATAGACGCTATTAGGCAGATTTTCTCGGAGTATTCTCGTTTTTTTCTCTCATAAATCAGCTATTTCTCCATAATTTTCTATTTTGTCGTCAGCATAGATAGCAATAGGAAAGTACCACGAGTAGCAATAGGAACTCGTTAGATATGACGCGTCTTTCTCTTTCCCAATGAGTAACAACATAAGATCGTAACGCCGCTATTCACGTTCCACATATAAAATGGTCACCTAGTACGTTATTGAGTTTTCTAGAACTCACCACCACTGCCATCTACCAATCTTTGGACAAATCACGAGAAGCATCTACTGCGTCGGCCGGTGGATCTGGCGTCACACAATCACAGGAGATGTCATATTTCAACTATAATAATGAAAGGGAAATTGTGGAGAGTGTTGATTGAGTGACTAGAGGAATCGTAAGCCAGATCTATCAAGGCGGTTTATTCATATAAAGACCAACGTGAATCGTATCGTTGCATAGAAGCCATAGTAGATTTGAATAACGATGTTTGTAACAGCCCATATCACTGATACCAGTTAAGTAGCAGCTTTATTATCAGATCTAGAAAAATTACATGCATGTTTAAGGAATAGCTGGTATCGAACTGTTTGTTCATCAAAAAATTAAATGGAATAAATTGGGATGGAGCAGAATGTGATATAATGAGCAGAAAAAGGAACAGAATAGAAATTAGCATTTAAGACAATCTTAGAGAGAGAGAGAGAGAGAGAGAGCGAGAGAGAGAAAGAGAGAGAGAGAAACAGGCAGACAGACTGAAATTTCAATTGGCTCATGGTGGTTAACTCTTTAATTTTTAAAGAATATATATATAATTTGAACTGGTAATGGAAATTACGGGAAAACGGCTGAACGGATTTTAATAAATGACCCCTCATTTTGAAGCTTGGAACCCAAAGTTTTTCGGAAAAATAGTAGTTTTCAGTGAAATGTTAATTTTCCTACATCATTTTCCTATTTTCCAAAATCCATCTGTCGTCAGTTTTGAGAAATAATGGCTTTTCGGAATAAAACAAAACACAAATACACTACAATAAACAATACGCTATTACACGAAGGCCATGACCTGCAGGATTGCTGACAGTTCATATTCAATTGGTTATTAAAAACTTCAAGATATACAAAAAATTATTTACCAGGTGTGTAATTTTCTGAGTACAGCTGCGTATTGCATTTTAAAATCTACAAAACTTGAGGTGGTTTGATGACATCATTACCATTAGAAATGAAATATTATTATAGTTAGTGCCATTATGTGACTATTTTCATTAATTATACACATTAATGCTATATTGATTATATGAAAGTGAAACTTACGTAAGACAATATTGTTATTAAAAATCAAATATTTTTATAGCATTACGCATGTGGGATTGTGTCTTTTTCATATACTTAATGGCGGTGTGGTCTAGATATTTATATGCGTCATTCTCTTCAGTATTAGCTCGAAAGTTTCACCTACAATCCATAATAACCTGAAATAGCTACTGGTATTGCTTTATTCCCACATGAAAAACCCACTGATCGTCCTGACATTGTTACTTGCGTTTTCGCATTGAAACTCAAAAACTGATGGTGGATAAGTTCAAGAAAAAGTATTTCGCATAAAAAAACATTCAGAGGGAGTGTATATTTCATTATTATTATTATGGAAGAAAATAACTTTCAAAATGTCTGGTATTCTTCATTGAAAATAAATCTGAAAAATTTTTATTTGAACGTGTAATGAACTTAATTTGCAGCATTTGCTGCACAAGCCACTAGTATTATTTATTGTTATATCTTTTAAGCGTTGCCTAGCACATTTTTGTAGCTAGCCGAGGTCTGCTGCAAAAGTCCAACATGTCCACAGGCATCAGTGACCCGATTAAGAGAATGACAAACTCCAGTGACCTTCGTGACAGTAAGGTGGCGGCATTGTCCTCTAGTATCTGTATCGCGTGAAAAGCTCCAAATTGGGGTGAGGGAATAAAGATACATGCACATGCAAACACTCGCGGTGACGTCAGGAGCAATCCGTTACGTGGGCCGGAGTGCCGGTGACAGTTGGATGACACTGTTAAGTGCCGTGCATCACGCTGCTGACTCGAGAGGTTTTCAACTCGATATTAATTCAAACTGGGCGGGCCACTACTCCGGAGTAGTGGGTTCGATGCTCTCCCAGTCGAACCGGCTCAAAACTGCTCCCCCCTAACACGTGCGATTATACATCACACCAGCATGTAATACAGAAGGTCCAATAAATTTTTAATTGGTTATTTTATGACGCTTTATCAACTGCTATGGTTAACTGAATGAGATGGTCATAATGCCAGCGAAATGAATCCAGGGTCCGGCGCCGAAAGTTACCCAGCATTCAAAGATCAGACAACATATGCTTGACAGAACCTAAATGTACCACAAATGTAGCATACAATCACAGTAGCAACTTTGGTCTAAGGCTTTATAACATGATAATAGCTAAATTCCCAAACATACAATATGTTAATGCTCACATTTTTTTTTATTTTATATTTTTGTTTTCATATTTTCCGATAATGGTATATCTATAATGTGTTAAGCTGAGCTATATATAATCATAATTTTTCTTACTGTGTGCACTTAAAAATATTGTATTCATTGTATGCTTTGTACTGCACTATTTTATTACTATTATTATTATTATTATTATTATTATTATTATTACTATTCTTATTTTTATCATTATTATTATTATTATTATTATTATTATTATTATTATTAATTGTCTTATTTCTTTATACTTTATACTTTGTATGTCTCATTTATTTTGACGTGCTGTTCACATTTTATTATGCTTTTTCTTTCTTTCTTTATGTTATATATTATGTCTGATTTCTACTTACTTGTTGTTTACATTTTATTATTATTATCGTATTCAGTTTTGTGTGTAAAATTGTAATGTACTTTGTAAATTTGTAGTGTTTTTTGTAACGCAATTTTACTCCTGGTTGAGTGTTAGAGAAGGCCGTATAGCCTTAACTCTGCCAGGTTAAATAAATCATTATTATTATTATTATCATTATTATTATTATTATTATTATTATTTTTATTTTTATTATTATTACTTATTTTTAAAAAATAATTAAAAAATTGCTGTTTAGAGAGAATATTTAAAGTTCAATTATTGTGATATCTGTGTTTTTTATTCTCCTTTTTCACTGCTTTTTACTGATGACTCTGTTATTTAATAAAGTGTCTTAACATTATGTGGAAGCCCCTTGAGCACGAGTATATAAGTTACTCTTTCTGGGGATCCTAGAGTGTTTCATATAAAAAAGAAATATGTATCTTTGTTCTGACAATAAAATATTATTATTTGCTCTTAATGGATTGAGAGAAAACCTCGGAAAATACCTCAACCAGGTAGGCAAACTTGTTCCAACCAGGATTTGAACCTGGGCCCGCTCGTTTTACGGTCAGACATACTAACCGTTAATCCACAGCGGTGGACTCCAATAGTTCTCAGGAAATTTGTGAATATGCAGATCATGTATATTCGGTGAATCTAGTGCTATAGTAGATACCTTCGCCTGTTCATAATAGTATTTCATAATAGTAATTAGAACATGTTAATTATAAATTAAAATACATTATTGTAGTTTAAAAAATCATAAGACAACTTGGTTTTTCAAGGTAATATGCCAATCAGAAGTAAAATTTCCATTGAAAATTCAATTTCGAAACAAGTCAATCCTTTTAAATATTTAGGTTACAAAATACGAAACTGAAAACGAAATATCACAGAAAATTAACCCCTTACCGCATTCTGGGACTGATATGGCACATACCGGTTTTATATGCATATAATTTATAATATAAGAATATAATATTTCAAACCACATACTGGGACAGATATGGCACATGGTCAAGAATTGGATTTGACCATATGTGACATCAGTTGAGAAAGAAAGAACTACTTAAGTTATTTGAATATTAAACCGGTGTGTGCAAAACTGTCCCATGCGGTAAGGGGTTAAGAGTTTCAACAATGCCCTTAGAATCATCAATCAAAGTTTTTACAACAATTATAGTGCAAAAGCAAGCAAGAATAAAAGCATATACAGAGAAGCCACACTTATGGCACAGCCTTGAACATTTGGGTGCAGGTGATCCTATGGTGAAACTGCATTGATGACCACTTGTTTTCGGGATCGGAGTGTTGTACCCAGCTATCGTCACCTGTGACAATGTTCGTTAAGAATTCATCGCCTTCCCGTTCGTAGCGCAGAAGCAATTGTTGGCAAATGTCCAATCTCTTCTGTTTCATGTGAGAAAGGAGCATTCAAGGCAGCATCATGCGCAAATTTTCCGGAATCCCAGTTCTGTAATTATCACCTGCACACGCTCCCCGATATGTCACGATGGATTGACAGGTGTTCCTGCGTTATGCGACGATTCACTGTAATGAGTTCATTGACACGGTTCCGATGAGCGTCATCAGTTGCAGTACGTGGTCTTCCACTGTGTCCTTTGTCACACAAGTTGAGAGTTGCACCAGGTTCATTACGAGCACGACTCTTCAATGAATGTCTATCGGAGGCACATTTTCTGCTGTTAAAAACTCGATCACAGCACGCTGCTTCGGAAGCATCGACATAGTGCTCGTACACGCCGCCATGTTTCAGGTCAGAGTCCGTGGATACCCAGCGTAGCGCAATCGGTCGCCATTGTTATTCCATTTCAACGCGCTTAGGATATGAACATTTAAAGTAAAACTCAACTGAGGCCAGTGTTCGTGGCCCTTAAAATTAAAAATATCTGATTCTGATATAGGCTACATAAGCTACATTCATTCCCTATACAACGTCAAATGGCGCGCGCTTGAATAACAATGGCTGATTTGTCTGCATTTCCGGCGCAAAGGATTGCGGTACTCTGGATATCCACGGACTCTGTTTCAGGCTATAACTCAAAGCTCTCTACTGGCAGAGATACGAAATTTGCGTCACTGAAAGCAGAACGTTCAGTGAATACAATGTAATATCACTAATATATACATATAGGTCTCGCAAGCGCGGAATACCGACGGAAGGAATGCGAATCAAACACTGCGATAAGGAGGAGCGAGCGACAGAAAAGGTCACGAGATAACTTGATTGATATTCAAGAGTACAGTCGGAAGAGAAATGACATCGATAGAATCAGTCTTGCGTTGTGATAGTTACATTGCGACTTTAGTTTGTTCCATTGCATGTGAATGCGTGTCTTGTATCGCACGGTATTATTATTTCATTCGTAAACATATGTTGCGCGTTTAATTAGCTTCGAATTTTTCTCTTGCTACTTTCTTTATTTCCACAGCGATGTCCTCATTTGTTCATCTTCTTGGAAGAGACAGTACTTCCATCGGCTCACACCTCTCCCCCCTCAGCATGCCTACATACACACGTCAAAACAGACTGCAACGCCACCATTGGTTTTCGGTAATCGTTTCTTATGCGAACTATACATACATACATACATACATACATACATACATACATACATACATACATACATAGACTCATAGTCGAGTTGCGCTCGGGAGCGGGTTCGATTCCCGCTTGGGCTGATTACTTGGTTGGGTTTTTCCGAGATTTTCTCCGACCGTAAAGCGAATGTCAGGTAATCTAAGACGAAACCTCAGCCTCATCTGACCAAATATCATCTCGCTATTACCATTTTCATCGACGCTAAATAACCTCGTAGTTGATATAGCGTCGTTAAATAACCAAGCCAAAAAACAATCATAGTCATACAAAGGTATATACTGTCGGTGACTCAGGAGAAGACGAGAGCGGACTGAGGAGGAAGGGATGTGAACAGATAACGTACGATAACACGTCCAATATTTGTACCGCAGTAAACGGAAGCATTAGGTCTCCTTCTGTTCAACTTAGCTTTAATTTCCATATGCATTGTTACTCATGTTTCCTGCACGAGTAATAACCTGGCTACTGGGATGCTTATCTGAGCGATGTTTATAATAATCAACAGCAATAGTCAAGAAGGTCACATTCTTTCCGCTCCTCTTCTCCTGAGTAACGGACAGTAGATAGTGTAGGCATACAAGTCCGAAAGAAGGACGGACCGACAGATAGACAGATAGGAAACATAGACAGAGAGATATAACATACTGTAAGTATAAGGATATAGTAATATGCGTTACAAGAGCGGTATGTTGAACTTTTCATATTCGAGGAAAAGTTTGAAAAAGCGAAACGTTGTTGAGCTTTTTTAATTTCCGAGAATTGAAAGAAAACATACCGCTCGTGTATCGTACATTATTTTGTGCGAAGATCGTTTATTACATACCTGAAAGAGGAATTTCTAATTAGTTGCAATGAAATCTCCATCTTGGTTTCTGTTCAATGACGGCAAATTTGCAAAACAAAAATATCTATCTTCAACATTGTTGCTTTAAAATATGTTTTGTGTTTACTATACTCCAGCAGGCCGTGATATACGTCTGTCTTTTTTTTTCCCCCAGTCTTTGATGAGTCTGGAATCTTGTTGATTTTTTCACGGCTTCCTTAATGTTGCTTGCATCACGAATGCAGTAACTTTAGTGGAGTTGTAGAGTTTACTTAATTTTTGCAAATATTTAAAAACAATAATTAACAGTGCAATTTAGGTAAAATTGCAGTGTTAAGTTTCCAATTTATAATTATTACTATATTGAACGTCTCTAAAAATAATATGTTAAAAGCCTAAAGCAGTAAAATCAATATGTCACTTAAGCGGTAAGAAGAGGGAAATTGTTATGTGTGGGCTAAAGCAAGGAGATGCACTATCACCTTTACTTTTCAACTTTGCTCTAGAGTATGCCATTAGGAAAGTCCAGGATAACAGAGAGGGTTTGGAATTGAACGGGTTACATCAGCTGCTTGTCTATGCGGATTACATGAATATGTTAGGAGAAAATCCACAAACGACTAGGGAAAACACGGGAATTTTACTGGAAGCAAGTAAAGAGATAGGTTTGGAAATAAATCCCGAAAAGACAAAGTACATTATTATGTCTCGTGACCAGAATATTATACGAAATGGAAATATAAAAATTGCAAATTAATCTTTTGAAGAGGTGGAGAAGTTGAAATATATGGGAGCAACAGTAACAAATATAAATGATACTCGGCAGGAAATTAAACACAGAATAAATATGGAAAATGCGTGTTATTATTCGGTTGAGAAGATTTTATCATCCAGTCTGCTGTCAAAAAATCTGAAAGTTGGAATTTATAAAACAGTTATATTACCGGTTGTTCTGTATGGTTGTGAAACTTGGACTCTCACTTTGTGAGAGGAACAGAGATTAAGGGTGTTTGAGAATAAGGTGCTTAGGAAAATATTTGGGGCTAAGAGGGATGAAGTTACAGGAGAATGGAGAAAGTTACACAACACAGAACTGCATGCATTGTATTCTTCACCTGACATAATTAGGAACATTAAATCCAGACGTTTGATATGGGCAGGGCATGTAGCACGTATGGGCGAATCCAGAAATACATATAGAATGTTAGTTGGGAGGCCGGAGGGAAAAAGACCTCTAGGGAGGCCGAGATGTAGATGGGAAGATAATATTAAAATGGATTTGAGGGAGGTGGGATATGATGATAGAGAATGGATTAATTTTGCACAGGACAGGGCGGGCTTATGTGAGGGCGGTAATGAACCTCCGGGTTCCTTAAAAGCCAGTAAGTAACTTAGGTTGGGAATACTGAATGTGGAATTTTAGACTTTCCGCGGATTGGTTTTGTGCGGAAACCAAGCAAATACGCACGATCTCGCACAAAATATTTTACAACTTTGAGCAGTTGGCAATGTGTTTATTTCTTGTGAGTGGTAAGATGGAATATTGTGTTTACAGGAGAGAAGTCAAACAAAGTGCAAATTTGTATTTATATTTGAAGAACTGACAAACTGATAACAGCATTGAACCGGGCCGGCGGCGCTGGGAATAGTTACACAGACGGCTCTCTTGAGCAGTACAAATCATGACATTCTGTTCCGACAAGCTACACATTAATAACACGCGGCCCGTCCTTTGTTTCGGTGTTATTTCTTCGGCCGGCGCGTGAATCAGAGAGCCCTCCATACGTGGCACAAATGACTGAGTCCACCCCCTTTCACATCAGTCTGTCACCCCATAAACCAGCAGCGGAGGCTGTATAGGCAGTGTCAGGCCCCGTGACCTCGGAATGGGTGATCAATCAGCTGGATAATAATGTGGTGACAATAGCAAACCATCTCGGTCGAGGGGTCCAAAACAGACAGTCTAGTTAGTTAGGGTAATCTCAGTCTCCATTCACCCCTTCTAACATACCCTTCTCATCAGCGTCTCAACAGTAGCCCTGTTAGATCTAATTGTGGAACCCCGGGGATATTGTCCTGTCTCATCCTTTGCCGATTTCTGGCTTTGCTATTGATCGGTAACTTTCCTGCTCTGCAATTCTGTAAGGCCTATATTTTAATGCACTTACAAGTGCCACTTTCATAACTCACTTCAAACTCATCTTGTTTCTTGTCTTAACGATTAAGCTGGGTAGAATAACCACGGTGATGTGAGGATACACTAACAGATTTTTAAATGAAAGAGGAGGCGTATAAAAAGCGTTCTAACTGAAGAAAAACTTGATGACATATGCTATAGATTACAATTTACTTTTGAACATCACTTTTAATCGACACCATTTTAGGTAAGTATAAAAATATGATAGAATTGGTACAAAGTTACCCCAAATGACTGTAAATGATCATCTCATCATAACACTTCCCGATATTCTTCATCATTCACCGTTTCAATTTCTCGTCATTGGAACTCCCTACTCATACCTTAAGGGGCTGTCAGACATTTACTAACTTCAAAACCAGGTTGACAGCTAGACTGTTTAGATTGTGAGCTTTCATAAAACATATTTTTTTCTAATACATGTTTTTTTCATATTTAACATATACATTTTCTTTATTATTTTAACAATTACTTCGATTCACATTACTATAATTGTTTCATTCTTAGAAATAAATGTAACTAAACTTGTTTTGATTTTGTTGCTGTTATTAATAATTGTGTATTGTTCCTGTATTTATGCCATTTTTATATTATTTGCTAGTGTTCTAACATTGGTTGAGTCGAAGAGAAGACTTTATGGCCTTAATTCTGCCAGTAGAAATAAATCTGCTAAACAAATAAATATCATAATATATTTTTCAATTAAGTGTAAAATATTGTATACGGTTTGATGGATATTTTATTTATGGGCGGGAAATACTGCAGTAATTTCTTTGGAAACGTATCGACACAAAATGCTTCGCAGATGATCAGGTGGTATTAGCGGAAAATGAAGAACTACAAAGAGCGGTTGATAATTTGAATAAAATAGCAAAAGATTTCAACATGACTATATCTAATACAAAAACTAAATCAATGGCCCTCAAAGGAAAAATACAAAAACGAATAAAAATAGTCATAAATCAGGAAGTTATAGAACAGGTCTCAAATTTTACATACTTAGGTACTAAAATCTCAACTATGAGCGCACAAACAGATATAGAAGAGAATTTACAAAAATATAATGAATTAAATGGTTGTATAAAAAGACATTTTGGGAAAGCTATGAGAAAAGAAATTAAACTAAGAATACATAATATTACTTCAAAACAAGCCCTAAAATTCGCAAGTGAAACTTGGGTCTTAAGAGCTAAAGATAAATCAAGAATAGAAGCAGCACATATGAGGTTCCTGAGATCAACACTGGGAGTTACCCGAAGAGATAGACTACGTAATAAAGATATTAGAAACCAACTACAACAGGAGAATATGGTGGAAGAGATACAAAGATATCAGAAGCAATGGAAATAACATGTATTAAGAATGAGTCCTTCAAGACTTCCACGGCAAGCTTTTTTTTACAGACCATTTGGAGGCCGAGACGTTGGGAGACCGGTGAGAATATGGAGTGACCAATTTGACTGAAGACACTTAGTTAGCCTCGGAACAGGTCGCAAAGGCCTAAACCGTGTTTAGGGAGAAGAAGAAGACGTATCATAAGCAGTCGTTCTCTGTTGTTTCGCGGCCATATATACGAGGATCTTAATATGTCTTCCTCCGGGAGGGAAGTAAAGCTAGGAGACCCCTCTATGGTCCGTCTCAGGAATCTGTAGAATGACTTAGCGCATATGGGGGCGGAGTTTATCTGTGCCGAAGTGTATTGCGGGCAACATCAGCTCGAAGTCGCTAAGGGGTAAGATGCTCGTGGTAGAGAGTTCAGATAAGAATGATTCCCTCCGTGTAAGTCATACATGGGCACAATTTTCGGTTACGTGAGGCACTCGATTTAAAATAGTTTGTTTACTAGGAGAGGAGACTGCAGAGTAGGATGGGAAATATAAACTGCTGTGACCTGCGTCACCTTATCGTAATCGCTAAGGCGGTCAGTGGCGAACTATTAGGAAAGCGCTTGGTTAACGTGAGAGACTCGAAAACTTTTATTTAATTTGGCAAATTAATTCGGCAGCTTTAATCATAAACCTCTTTACTATTTCTCCATCATTGAATTGATTTAAATCACAGGCGAGAAATTGCGTAACTAGCCAATAATATTCCATCACGTTGTCTACGTTTATTTTCTTGAATATTCTGGCGTTTATCAAGATTACTTAATAGATTTGCACGTTCTCGACCTAAAATAATTCCAGAAAATCATATTTCGTTTTCTACGCACATTTGATATTTTTTTATAAATTTCTTTTGGAAATAATACGTACAAACAACATTTAGTTCCTCGTACCTTTTACTGCAGCGTGTTTAAGGTATAATATCGTATTTAGTGTACTATGCAAATGTTAAGATAAATTTTCTTCGGAATAGTACGAAAAATAACATTTAATTTGTCTTACCTTCTAATTCAGCATGTTCTTTATGACATAAGGAGTAATGTCGTTGTATATTAAATTTATTAATGCCTAATAGGATTTTCGAGCATAACATACATCTTATGTTCTCCCCTTCTAAACAGCAAAAAAAAAACTCTTCCTCCCATTTCTCATGAAATAATCGTTTTCTAACGCGTACACACTGCTTTGATAATGCCATTATGCCACCACTGATATTGCTTATGAAACTGATATAGAACCTGCCCACGCCCAGGAGATGCGTGAGGGAGAAACGGGGACTGTGAAGATGATGTCACTCAGAGCGATAAGCTCTGTGAAGGTCAGTGAGGCATTATTTCTCAAGTGAGGTACGATGCCCATCCATGGTGTAAGCGATTGGTAGCTTCGTTCAACCAATGCCTCCCCCCACAGCGGTCATTGACCCTAACCCTCCCACATAACACTTGCGCAGAGGTCTTATTTCGTCTTTCTACTCTACAGATTCCTAGGACGGTCCATAGTAAATTTGCATCATGTAAAAAAACACTGTCCCTGATAGAAGGGCTCCAGTCAAAATTCGTCTCCCACATTGAATTTCGACGTTGAATTACCTCTGCAGTTGAAAGCGCTAAATAAAATGCTACTGCTGCTACTTCTACTATAACATAAATTACTGGTTTTTTGCGGCATTAATAGTGTAATAAATTTCTCCCTCCACTTTCATTAAACTGGACATCCTACACATGTTATGGAAGGCATCTCAAGACAATATGGGATTATGTGTACTCCTTTCCCACAGGTTATGCCTCTTGGTGTGAAGTTATTAATTATAACAAATTGTAAAGGTCATTATCTAGCAACAAAATCTCAGGTTAAACATTCAGTTAGTAGCACCATCACGTAGTCGTCAGTCAAACAGTCTCGTAGCACATTAATAAAAGTTAGAATCGTCAGTCTGACACCCGCACCGGTGTGAATTATAAGGGAGGAACAAGAGAAACCGTTTAACGAAACTCAAAAACTCATATAATGGATTATACTTGTGAATAATTGCTGCTTTGTACGTAATCTTCCTACCCCTTCTCTTTGTAACTTTGTTATTTAGAACACGAGCTGGCGTCTACCATATAGACATACACACGCATTTGTACCAACAGCGCGGTCTAATAACATGATACGAGAAGGAGAGACAGACAGTGATTAATTTTCTGTAACTGCAAACTTGGCCATCGACCGTAAGGAGCTGTGATGTATTACAAAGTCTTCAAATTCTCAGAGTGCAGGTAAGCCCTACAGTACATATATGTGAATAAAAATATGAGTTTATGAAGCGCCAGTGAAACTAACTTGACCAACGTAATACCAAGTTATATTTTCACGAGGGAGTAACATGCCAGACGACGCCCTCAATTGTGAAACGTTTTTCTTCTATTCGAAAAAGAAAGAATCTCCTTTTGACGAGTTGAAGAAGAGAATAGACCAAGAAGGAAACGGCACGTATACACAGAGTTCCTTAAAAGCCATTTCCAAGTAAGTAAGTATTTAAAAAATGGGGCTCCAGTTCGTTAGCGAAACAATGGGTAGGAATAGATTTTAAGAAAGTATCTGACTTATGCGTTCTCCCACAAAATCCTTTATATCCATGCCATTAATTCGTGAATTATTTCCAAGATGGTGACAGAAAATAAGATAAGGAGGCACACGTTTATTCATGGAAGATCATTGAATCCAAACATTACTGATGGAGGGTACTTACTTACAAATGGCTTTTAAGGAACCCGGAGGTTCATTGCCGTCCTCACATAAGTCAGCCATCGGTCCCTATCCTGAGCAACAGTAATCCATTCCCTAACATCATATTCCACCACTCACAAATCCATTTTAATATTACCCTCTCATCTACGTCTCGACCTACCCAAAAGTCGTTTTCCCTCAGGTCTACCAACTAATAATCTATATGAATTTCTATATTCACACATACGTGCTACATGTCTCAAAACGTCTGGATACTGAAGAGGGGTAGAAGAAGAAAAAGAGGGCGAAAAATAAAAAGACAAGAAGATGACAGAAAACGGCAATACCAAATGAATACTCCGAAAAAAGAAAACCGTTTGCTGTAGCAAATGCAAGAAGCATGTGGATCCTACACACAAAAGTCACAAATAAAATAAGTTGTATTGTAGCCTATGTTAATAAATTGTTTCCATGACCGTATTGCTCTGTTAAATTACCTTCAGTTCATAGTTACGTTATTCGCTAATGCATTTGGCTTTCAATTCTACAAAATGACTATAACGAGTACTAGACTAAATAAAACGTTTCTGTTCAATTGAGCACAAAAAAATCTGCTAAGCGACAGCCAAGGAGAGCCAAGGCCTTCCAGAAGACGCTGGTCTCACATCCACATGCCTCAACAGATTTATTTTAGGGACATTTTGAAAATGCACAAAAATCTATCTTACACTGCTGACTTACGACTGTGAATCCCGAAGTTTCTGAATATATACCCAACACGCTATCCCGCGATTAGGACGTTCGTATTCAGACACAATTACGGTAGTTTTTTTTTTCCGCATCCGTACACTTCAAATGTTTGTATTTCGTTTTGGTTGCTAAATGTTCCTTAATATATGAATATGTACCTATATATGGATATATTTCACATTAAGAATAAAGACTGACAAACAAACATTCTCATGGAAACAGACAAAAAACATTTTTTTTCTTCCACCATGGTAATAATGTCAAAACAAGTGCTTATATAAATTTTCGCCACTCGAGCGCAATTACGAGGGCCGTCCAGACAGTAAGTTTGTCTGGGGCCGTTTACAGAAAGAAAACAAATTTTAATGGAAAGGTTTATTGGGAAAGATACAGCAATTTTTGAGCTATTTTTCGACATGTTTCTCACCAGAATTGAGACATTTGTCACACCGTGGGATCAACTTTTATATCTGTGTCGTTTAAGCCTGCTGTCAGGGATCGGAACCAGTGTGTAACAGCCGTCTGCACCTCTCTGTTGATAAATGGACAAATGTCTTAATTCCGGTGGGGGATATGTTGAAAAATAGCTCAATTATTGTTGAATATGTTTTTTAATGAAATTGTGTTTTCTTTCTTAAACGTCGCCAGGGAAATCACTTTCTAGACGACCGACGTAATTGCGCTCGAGTGGCCAAAATTTGTATAAGCACTTGTGTTGACATTATAAACATGGTGAAAAAAAATTACCTTTTTATCTGCCCCCATGAGAATATTTGCTTGTGAGCGGCTTAATAATCAGATAATTTGAGGCTAGAAACTTCATGTCTCCTACCATTCCTTCTTTCGCTCTTTCAATACTCATGTTGAAATGCCTAGGTAGTGTCTTGCAATACAGCAACGAGTTTTCTATCAAATCCTTATTATTATTAAGTTACTATTATTATTATTATTATTATTATTATTATTATTATTATTATTATTATTATTATAACTATTTCTTACCAATGTTTATTATTGTCACACTAACATTAGTTATCCAATTTTCATTATTTACTTTCATGTTGTTTTATGATTTAGATATTAATGTAATAACTATGTAAGCTAATGTATTTAATTAGAATTAGAGTCTGGCTGGGCGGAAGAGAAGGCCTACTGGCCTTAGCTCTGCCAGATTGAATAAATAAATTATTATTATTATTATTATTAGTATTATTATTATTATTATTATTATTATTATTTTCTAATTTAAACCGCAGGATTTCCTTACCGGTATCAAATAAACTCTTCACTTGGGGGTGTAGTTACATTACAGAGAACCACTTCAATTAGTAGAAATGTTGCTAAGTTTTAAATACTTCTAACGTCCTAAATTATTAGTATATCACTACATTCAAAATAAATCATCTCAGCCTAAATTACAGAGTTGGTGTTGGTGGGGCCGTTGAACCGTGCCGTTATGATAACAACCAAGTAGGGCCTACTGTTGTGTTTAGATAGCTTGGGCGGTCATAACATTCTGGGCAGTAAACCAGGCAAGTCCATTTGATACTATTAGGAAAAAGAGGGGTGCATGGGTTAGTCACTGTGCAGCTCTTGTAGAATCCACTTCTTTTTTTTGTGCAAATACGTAGTACAGTGTTACAAATATTACTACCATAATGGAACCAATAAAGACATTGTAGTTTATTTTATTGTGAGGAAGAGTGATAAGAGAAGAACTGCACTGTGTTAAGTACGAGTGTGTTGGATAACAGTGAGAGGATGAACTGTAATCGCCAAAGGAGCGCAGGTATTTGTTTTTCAACATAGCTATAACGCCTATAACTTAAGTCATAATATAGCCGCTACATTAGAATCCACACCTGATGATAAACGACATTAAGATACGTGAATCATATGCGGACACTAAGAGGAAGGAAGAAAATATGAAAGATTGGAGAATTCTGAGTTTATAGTGAGAGACCTGCCATTTGGCAGAACACTATGTACGTACGAATAGGCTGCATTATTGCAGTTGCTCATAGAAATTGAGGAAGCTCTACTGGTAACACACTTATCAATTGTCAAAATTTTCGGGAAGTAAATTAGAGTTTGTAACACCGTCTAAATGAGTGGGAAGAATCTTTTTGCTGTAGCCTACGTCGAATGTTCTTTATCTTGCACCATTCCATTAATTTATCGTATGATATTATATCACATTGCTTCCTTGATTTTGCTGGTAATAATTCCAACGTTGCTCTGCCTGGAGTTTCCTTTTATTTATTCCGATTCACATTCAGATTTTGCGAGTTTGAAACTCTAGCAATAATGTTCCATAAATTTACCGCCAGATGACATTCAATGCGACTCCTGTCATGTTGATCAATACTGCAAACGACAGTTCATAAATTTTCCTCCAGATAGCAAATCTAGCAATTTCAAGTACGGTACAGATAAATTAATAACTATTAAGTTATCTGACCAATATTTTTATGAATATTGAACGGCTATCGACATAATATAGTACGACACAATGTTAAAAGTGATTTTATTTTGCGCGTAGAATGTCTGCGAAACGAGGCATTACGCGATAGACCTAGACCCCGTTTCGCAATTATTCATACTCACAAAATAAAATGGTACTTTAAAAACTTGTGCCTTTTTAATATGGTTATTTTACGACGCTTTATCAATTGCTGTGGTCATACAGCGTCTGAGTGAGATGAAGTTGATAATGCTAGCGAGATAACATGGTTTAAATCATGTTCTGAAAAACCTTCTGTAAGCCTACTAGATGTTACTATAGCGTAATAATTTAAAAAAGGGAAAGTAGCAATCTTTAAGTTTTGATTGGAGTGAATCCGTGACGAACCTGTCTCCATTTCTGAATAGCCTAATGATATTTATATAGACCTGGGACATGCTCAGGAAGTGCCAACGAAAAATGGAAAGGAAGATGCTGAACATCACACTGAGACACAGACTACACATCTCAAAGACGCAGCAGAAATGGCCAACAAGCTGAAGAAGAAATGGGCAGGACACGTGAAGCGACTCAACGCGAACCGGTGGAAACACATCCTTACGACATGGGGCCCAAGAATTGTCAAACGCAACGATGGAAGACAGAAGATAAGGTGGGCGGACGAACTTAGATCAAGATTCGGCCATCTATGGTCAAGAACAGCGAAAGACCGACAACAATGGAAACTTATCACAAAGTGATTGCAACCCAAACAGTGACTAGTGAACAGTGGACCCTTCAGTGTTAGCCCAGACAGCATCCCAAATTATTACATTACAAAAGTGACCACCATTCCCGGAGTGGCTAACAGGGAACTGCTTGACAAGCCACTCTGCATAGTCAGGAGGCCCTTGCCCTTCACGGGGTTTCGTGGCTAATTCTTAACCTATGATAATAAACAGAAGTGATGAAAGACCACCCTTCTCTTACTCCACTTTAAATTTTTCGCCAAGTTTTATAAGTTAATTAGGATTAATAAAATTTTGATTTGTGAGCATTAACTCTATCAGGAAAAGTAAAACTACATTCTCTCGCAGACAAAATTGCAATGTTGAAAATTTTTGTGTCCAAATATAACATTTGAATCACTTTTCAGCAGGTTATTTCATTTGAAAGATTCCTTTTACTCTTTGCATGCTTGGAAGAAAATAAATTATTTTGGTGGCAATTTAGACACCCCTGTCTATAAGAGAACTTGCTGCCGACAGAAGTGACAGTATCGGATGGAGGTCATCGAAGGAACGGAGACAGAAAACAATAGACGTGAGAGCGATAGCGATGCGCAGCATAACAAAAGAAAGGCGTTAAAGAGACGTTTACGATGAAACAAGCTGAAAGGCTAGAGAAAACTACCGACTGTATCGCAGCCACGAAATGAAAGAGAGAGAGAGAAGTGTACTCTGCACATGGACCAATAAATCTAACACTCAATGTATTGTTCATTTTTTCATATAAACAAACTTAAAATGTGATAATTATCACAATTTGAACCCAATGGTAATAGAAAATTATATTTCAGTCTCATCGACAGGATGTATGTTCCTCGCTTTGTGTTTGTTCTAGAAGAAAGAGAAACTCAAAGAATTTGTATTTCATTTGTTTGAAATTGATTGTTTTGTCACTACGTTGAGCAACAATCGCAAAATTAAAAATGGTGACTCCACAGCAACGCGGGCAAACGGTGGTGTGGTATGCGGAGACGAAATCCGTGATTCCAACGCAACGAAATTTCAGAAGAATGTAGTAGAATTGCGCGTGATGCAAAATTAATTAGGATCTGGTTCAATAAGTTGCTTACGACCGGCAGTGTCCTAAAACAATCTGGTGGAGCTCGGCGTTCCGTGACAGAAGAAAAGGTGGAAGAAATTCGAGCGGGATTTCGGAGAAGACCGAGTAAATCCATTCGCCAGGCATCAAGGCAAATTCATTGTGCCTCCGACAACTCTGTAATTTCGTTGCGTTGAAATCACGGATTTCGTATCTGCATACCACACCACTGTTTGCCCGCGTTGCTGTGGAGTCGCTATTTTTGCTTTTGCGATTGTTGTGCAACATTCTGACAAAACAATCAACTTCAAACAAATGTAATACAAATTCTTTGAGTTTCCCTTTATTTTAGTACCAGTTTCATTTCATAAATCCGCATATCTTTTTAGCAATGATTAATTGAAATCAGGGAGGTTTGAATGGAACACCGTTTATTCCACACAATGTAAGACTCGCTCTTAACAAACAAATGTATTACTGTGCGCACGTGTTTGACTAACTCTACTCCAATTTCTTTTATGTTGTAGGCTACATTATAGTTATTTCAAATGCATTTTTCGTATTTAGGCCTATACCCGTCTTTTGCTGATATGAAATACTATATCCTAATTATAAATTGACGATATATATTAAACAAAATGTCTCTGCTTTTTATACAGGGTCCGGCAGTTGGTTCTGACGAATTTCAGCATGCTGTTCTAAAGTGACTAAAAGTTTACAACGTTTAGAAAATCAAAATAACATAATAATTATATGACTTGAGCAAAACAATTTATTGGCATGTCTCCGTTTTTTAAATTACACATTGATATTATCGTTTTCTTACGGCATACTAAAATATTAAGAAATTTGAAGACATTAATACTTTCATGTCATATGGTATATATCAGTACGAAATTAAATGAAGCTAAACAAAATTATATAATACAAAATATTATAATAAACAAAATTAATGCAGAAAAAAGAGAAGCATATAATACCTATATAGTAATATCAACTAATAAATGTAAATATTTTGTCAGGTAGTGAAAAATGAAATTTGTATAGAAAAAATGATATCAATATTGATCCAAACTTTTATTATAATGAATATTGTATTCAGTCGGTTGACAATGTTTTAAATTGATAGTGTTCGGGTAAAGGGATTAAGTCATTTTTGTGTAAATGAGTTTTGTTCCCAGGTGAATGCACAAGTTACGTTCTACAAGTGGGTGCAAACAAGAAACAAATAATTAATACCAGTATTTTAAGTGTTTATTTGTATGGAAATTATTTGATTTCTCCAAGACTTGTGAACAGTTTGTTTGGAGATCAGTAACAACAGAAGAAGTAATCAAAACTGTGAATGAATTATATACCTCCCGTAGTCTAGATATATTTGGTATATTTAATTGGATTACTAAGCAAAATTATAATAACTGCAATTAAAGAGAGTGATCACAAAATGGGTTCAGTCCATTTTTATGAAACGACTTGGCTAGTTTTTTATCCGCCGGTCTATGGACTGAGCGAGTTTTCAAGTGACATGCACAATAACACAGACTTTTAGACAAGGATTGGCGTTGTTTTGGGAGGAAATATATTAGACCTAGTGGCTTGTGCAGCAAATGCTGCAAAGTAGTTCATTAGACGTTCAAATAAACATTTTTCAGATTTATTTTCAATGAAGAATACCAGACATTCGGAAAGTTATTTGCTTCCGTAACAATGAAAGATAATCTCTCTCGAGCCAATACTGAAGAGAACCACGCATATAAATATCTACTCCACACCGCCATTAAATATATGAAAAAGACCCAACCCCACTTGATTAATAACTATAAAATATTTGATTTTTAATAATATTAATATCTTACGTAAGTTTTATAGCTTTCAGTAACATATACTATGTATACACCTCTATTTATTTGTCTATGATATATACTATATAGCCGCCACTCAGTAAAATATAGAAATCAAAATTCAATTTAAGTTGTTCTCTACATCTACTTATATATTATATATATATATATATATATATATATATATATATATATATATAATAACTGCCTCCCATTGGAGGTAGCCCAGAAGGACTCAGTATACTCTCCTACATGAATTTTACAATATTAAATGTTTATATAAATTTTGTAGAAGAAAATTAAAATAAACATATATGAATTATAAAGTGAAGAAAAAAAATTAAACAGAGTGAATATGATGACTCAGAATTTGGCAAGAACGTTTCAAAACTGAAGTTATGATGTCAGCAGTAAGTGTTGTGGTAGTTCAAAAGTCTTCCTGAAGCTTTCAAAGAACTTGGGAATCACACCACGAGCTCCAGTAATAAGACCAATCACCTCAATGTCTTCAAGCTGGTATTTTGCTTTAAAGTAATCAACTGTTGGCAGATAAATGTTGATCTTTTCTTTATTGACATCCTCCGGCTGGCTACTCCCCGTTTCAATCCTTATGGTAGGATCAATTATATATCCTTTCTTGGTAGCCTGGGAATACGCTATGATGTCAATACGTCTAGAGGAGCCATTAGTAGCAAGGCAAAAAACTTCCTCTTCTACTATCCAAGACATTTTTTTTAAAGCATTTGCAATTAAGGATCGAACATGATGGTGTCTGGCATTTCGGAGGAGTAAACCTCTGTTACACTGACCTTGGACGTGGGCAAGGGTTTCAGTCTCCGGGCAGCCATGTCTGCACCGGGATCCGTCCAAAGAGCGACCAGGTACTCCTCTAACTGCTGCTAAATTGGCATTCATTTTGAGGCAGGTTACCCATTCAGATGTAAATAGTCCAGACTTATTAAAAATCCAGGCGTTGGCTTTAGGTACTTGGCTGTACAATTCTACATCTCTGCCTCTTCCAGGCATTACTTTCCATGATTCGAATTCTGCATTTCTTAATTCCTCTCTTAATTTCCTAGGCACAGATTTACGAAGTTCAACTGGACAAGGGAGACTTAGATGTTGACAGGAAGAATTAAGTTCAGACATCAAAGGTCGTATAGGCCTACTATTTACATAAGGATTTTCATTTAATATTAAAGTGATGCAGATGTTGCAGTGTTGCAAGAACGCTTCCCATGATGCTCTGATTAGTCCCAAACCTCTGTATTTTTTGCTTGCATATAATATACTAGTAGGTGTATCAGATGGCAACATAAGCATTTGTTTAACAGAACTACGGATTAACTTGTCAATATCTTCTAAGAATGTTCCTGGTAACCGATGGATAGGAGCCATTTGTAATGGGTAGATCAATTTAGGCCATATATACTGATTAACAATGTTGAGCTTTTGATCTGGACGGAGCATGGAAGTGGATACTAAATTTTCCAAATCATTTTTCAGACTTAACATAAATGCCTCCCGATCAAATGTTATTTCCTCATTGAATGATACACCCAAATATCTTATAGTTTCATCTTGTTTGATCCCTCTTATGGAGCATTCTTCATAAAGAATCAGATCCTCTTCACGTAACTTTCCTTTTACAATATTAATGGAAGTTGATTTATTAGGATTAATGTGTAATCCAATGCCTTCTAAAAGCTCCTTCACCATTAATACTAGGTCCTGGGCAGCTGACATATCTTTCCCTATGACTACTAAATCATCCGCAAAGGCAGCCATAGTTAGATTGTCTAAATTCTCAGAAACCTCAAAACCAAATTTATCACTGACTTGTTTCTCCGTAAGTTCTTTTAGAATAAAATCTATTGACATATTAAAAATTAATGGAGATAAAGGTGATCCTTGGAAAACTCCTTTTTGTAATACAATTGGATCTGATATCTGATTGGAACTGTGAATCCGAGTGAAGTTCCCCACTACTAAAGATTGAACTAATTCTCGTAAAGATACTGGAATAGGTAGGGATTTCAGACAATTAGTTACGTGTTCTAATCCAATAGAATCAAAGGCCTGTCGGACATCCAACATAACTATTGAGACATCCTTCTTCTCCTGCTTAGCTTCCTTGAGGCACCCATTAACTAACGAAGTATTAATAAATGTTCCTGGTTGCGATACAAATCCCCTTTGGTTTTCATTTAAGTTAACAAATTGCCGCAGTGTAGAATCAAGAACTCTTTCAATCAATCTTCGAATTACTGAACAAATAGAGATTGGCCTCCAGTTATTGGAATCATTCTTCTCCCCCTTGCCCTTGTAAATTAATATAGTTTTTGCTTCACGCATTTTATCTGGAACAATTTTCCATTTTAGCATTATGTCCAATATAAGAGATATTATTGGAGAACAAAGTCCGAATTAGAACCTTATCGGGTGCAGGAGCTGAATCAGTCCTCATCTTGTTCAGACACTTTTGAATAACTTCTATAGAAATTTTAAACTCCTGTTGTAACTCATCATTAGGTAGACTAGAATGAAATGTGACATAATTTTCAAGTGTACAATTATTTGGAATTCCCCATTTGTTCTCCATAGCATTTTTTAAATCTTGTATTGGTATCTGACAGCGTTCGTTATTATTGATATTGTTATTATTCAATATTGATCGAACACACCTTTGCGTTCATTAAAATATTGTTATTGCAAAAGTTCATATTTATATTTTTCGTTTCTTTTTTTCCTGTCCCTTTTTGACTGTTTTTGACGATTACTGCTATCATGATAGCGCCTATCATTAGTAGTAAAAATGTTTTTGTTTTGTTTTCTCATTTCATAAAAACGGACAGAAGGATGCTTAGGACCCGGTAGTTTGTGATTCATTTCTGTAAGGGCTTCCACAAAATCATTATAAATTCTATTGAACTCACCAGGACATGGATCCTTTTCCAACAGAGCTTCAAATTCTTTAGAAAATAACTGAATTTCTTGCCGAACTTGATCCAGACGTACTGCTTCAGTATTTCGGATTAAAGATCTGTCAATTATCATAGTGGTGGATTGATCTGAAGTGCTAGATTGGTCTTCAGAAGATCGATGTCGATCAAAAATGCGTTCCCTATGTTTCTCGGGATGAGATTTTGTAATATGTGTACTTAATCTCACATACAATTTGCCACAATATGAACAAGGTGTAGTGATATTATGAGACTTTATCTGAGAATTTTCAATAATCTCATTATCACTTATTTGTGACTCATGAATAATAGTACTCACTGATGTATTTGCTGCTAAATTCATACTCATAATAGTAGTCCTACATTATAATAAATGACGCCACAATAAAAAAAAATTAAAAAATGGGTACCATATGTGAATAAACAAGTCCAGGAAACCAAATAGCAAAATTCCGTTTTCACTTTTCTTCACATATTAAATCAGATAAAAGGTCACTAACATTTGCACAAGTGTAATATGTAATAATTTCTATGAAAATTACAATAAAATAACAGTAAGTTATGCTTTTCCACTAAAAACGAAGATAAATATCAAGCTCAATGTATATTGCAATATTGTTGTCGTCATGGCCAACTAAACCCCAAAACGTTTCACTTTCATATCATCAATATAGCATTAATATGTATAATTAATGAAACATAGTCACATCATGGCATTAACTATAATAATATTTCATTTCTAATGGTAATAATGTCATCAAAACACCTCAAGTTTTGTAGTTTTTAATATCCAATACACAGCTGAACCCAGAAAATTACACACCAAAGAATCGAACCTGTAAATTATTTTTAGTAAGTTAAGTTTTTAATAACCAATTTAATTTGAGCTCTAAATATGTCAACATTCTTGCAGATCATGGCCTTCGTGTAATATTGTTTACTGTAGTATGTGTTTTGTTTTATTCTGAAATGCAACACGGCCGACTTGATGCTCGCTTCGCTTCTCCTTTACAAAAAAGCGAAGGGTATATCAAGTCGGCCGCGAATGCTATTAGCTAGTTCTCAAAACTGACGACAGATGGGTTTTGGAAAATAGGAAAATTATGTTTAAAAATTGACATTTCACTGAAAACTAATATTTTTCCGAAAAGCTTTGAGTTCCAAGCTTCAAAATGAGGAGTCATTTATTAAAATCCGTCCAGCGGTTTTCCCGTAATTTGCATTACCAGTTCAAATTATATAATATATTTATTTATTTATTTATTTATTTATTTATTTATTTATTTATTTATTTATTTATTTGTTTATTTATTTATTTTATGTTTCATAATGAAAAATAGACTGCTTAATTTTTAGTACTATCTTGAAAGAGGAATTGTTGACTTTATATTTTTTTTTTGTTTATATTTGTCATTATAAGATAATCAGAATAAACAGTAATTTGTTTTATATTATTATTTCACTGTACCGAAGTACATATGATATTTCCATGCAGATATTCTGCGTCATCATACGATGAAAGAGTAATGGAACGGAGAAAAATTCTCTCCGGCGCCGGGATTTGAACCCGGGTTTTCAGCTCTACGTGCTGATGCTTTATCCACTAAGCCACACCGGATACAACCCCGGCGTCGGACAGAATTGTCTCTGATTGAGTTCCAACTCTTGGGTTCCCTCTAGTGGCCGCCCTCTGCACTACGTCATAGATGTCTATGAACATAGGACCGAAGTCCACACATGTGCTTAGGTGCACTCGTTATGAGTGACTAATTGGCCGGGATCCGACGGTATAAGCGCCGTCTTAAATCACTTCGTGATTTACGCATATCATATATTATTTCACTGTACCGAAGTACAATTCTGTCCGACGCCGGGGTTGTATCCGGTTTGGCTTAGTGGATAAAGCATCAGTACGTAGAGCTGAAAACCCGGGTTCAAATCCCGGCGCCGGAGAGAATTTTTCTCCGTTCCATTACTCTTTCATCGAGTAATTTGTTTACAAACCTAAGTGGCCGAATATTAAAGAGAATAACTGTATATGATTATTTTTTAGATCTAAATAAGAAATTTATGTAATTTTTGCACCAATCTCTAATGAGAAGATTAGTGCTTGCTTTCATAATTAATCAGTGAACACGATAAGAATCAGTGAACTTTTATTTTTATTGTTAATAAAATATTTCACATCATTTCTATTCAATTGGTTTTCACGTCGTCTTTCCTTTCTTTTATCCTATATCGTAAAATGTAAATTACTATGCAAAGTATTGTATAAAAACGCGATACACGTAGTTTCTTATAATGGCACGATTTATTCCTCAATTAATGTGTTTCCGCTAATATCACCAATTATATAAAATTATTCTGGACTGAAGCTATCCGCCGCATCTAAAAATCACATCCGGCTTGACACTTTAGCATACGTAATTATTATTGTAATGAATCTGAAAACGAGGAGGACCCCTCTTTACATCTATGATGACTTAATTTCGTATGATAGTCCGGCTACATCATGACCAAAAAAGCCAGCGTCATGAAAGGAACTTGTCAGATGTAGGTCATGCTTAATACATGTCAGCTGGTCAGAAACAGGAGCTGTTACGTTGCATACACCAATCAGCACCAGACAGAAAAGGTGATTCAAATGATTTATGTCCTGTGGTGATGAGCAGTTATGTAGTGTACCAATCTGATCGAGGTTTCAAACCGATAATTTGTTATAATGTGTTGTATACGAAGATTCGATGATATAAGAGGCAAATTTGTTAACTCTTTTATTACGTAAAACGTATTGTGAATTATATAATGTGCCTTCAGCCAATACTGTATACATTCAATAAGATTTTAATGACATATTTCTATCTAGTGAAATGAAGTTAAAACAGTGGAAGCTACCAATCACCTAAATGAATTAGTACGGACAGGAGATTAAGGTTTCCATGGTGGATGAACTGCGATATAGTCTTGGGCATTTTAGCTGTATGCGAAAGAAAGAGCGTCTCCTATATTTAGAAATTTTTAAACTGCATGGATTTTTAGAGAAACATAATAACTAGGGGCGGATTCATATACACTAAAAACGAAGAAATATGCATGCACGTATCCACTTAAAAGCCACGATATATGCATTAAAAATAACAAAACATGCACTCTTAAAATTAAGATCTTTCATTAAGGAAAAAAAAAAAAAAAAAAAAAACAAAACGAGTTTAAAGTTTAACAACTTTTAGGGCCGTATTCATAGATATTCTTAGCGCGGGCTTCCGGTGGATGATCAGCGAACTAACGTTTTTCATATTCATAAACCAGTGTTAGCGATATGATACGATATGAATCCTGTACAAGTAACCAGTCGATAGCCGGGGCTAGTTTAGCACGCTCGTAGCGCGGGCTAGCGAAATGTCTGTGAATAGTACCCTTAAAGTTTAGTATCCCGATCTAGTGTACAATCACACAGGATATTTTCTATTGAATCCAGATCTGACATCAGAATTGTAATAAACTAATTCTCAGGTGAAATATGATTTTGTCTCTACTGCAAAATGAGGTCTGGGACGTTAAGATCCGTTTTCCCATGGACTGTCACATATATGGAAGTGAGTAGAGTATTGTTGAAGAACGAGACAAGAGTAAATTACAAGCTGCAGAAATGAGATTTCTTCGTATCGTGAAAGGATGTAAAAGAAGAAATTTGATACGTAATGATGACATCCGTGAATAATTAAATATCTAGAATTTAAATGATGAAATAGAAATATAAACAAAAATGGAATGAACAACTGTCTCGAATGACTAATGAACGAATTCCAACATTGATACAACAGTATTAAGTTAAAGGCAAAATAGATGTGGGACATCCTATTAAGTCAATGTGAAGACGAAACAGGCTAAAGCCTAAATTATGAAGTGAAGAAGAAGAAGATGATGATGAAATATTTAGTATGAAGTACTCACATTACTGCAAATTATTCAATATTAATGTGACTATTTCGATCATATGACGTCATTCCATTTTCGACCAATGAAGTGTAATGAAATTTTGAATTCTAACCAGTCACAGTCACACATCGCGATAATTTTTGTACCTCGATTTATCACAATCAATTTATCGCATGGTGGTTTTTCTGTTTAGTCAGTGTCGCCAACTGTTTCCCCGTAAACAGATGAGCATGAATCCACTAATGTAACGATGAGGCACTAAATAAAGTGCGAAATCCTACTTCCACATCTTCATCTTCTAATTCCATAGCCATTGTATCTAAAGAAAATGACACTCCTTCTTTAGGATCTTATAACTGTGTTTTCAACAATTGTTAATTTAATTAATGTATTAATCAGGTTATTTGTAAATATATTATAAAATATTTAAATTAAATTATGATTTCAGCAGATAAAGAAAATGTATTTCTGTTATAATAACAAGAGAAAAGCGCAGTAGATGTAATTAACATTGTTAAACCTGTATTTCGCTTTTCTTAATTGGCATTACTGAATAATATCCCATTTCCTTATTGCAGTAATCGATATTCATCTATTTCAACATCACAATGTCTGAATAGATAAGTATTCATCAATATACAATTATTAACATTTTGTGAGCGAATATTAGGAATATATTATTTACATTTTTATTTTATCGAAATAGTCCTAATAAATGTCACTCGAGGTCTGAGATTTCCCAGATAAATCCACTCGTTTTGTTCGTGGATTTATAGGGAAATCTCAGATCTCTTGTGACATTACTATAGATAAAATATTTTCAACTGTTGGAATCTAATTTTAGATGATGCCTACATTGTTATTGATTCTCATATACCTATTCTTTGAGAATCAATCTTACAGAAACATAAACATCAATTTAGAACTTCAAATTATGTAGCTATGTTCATTTCATTTTGTACTACAAATAAGCTACCTTATCTTATGTTTGTTTTCGTATATTAAAGTAATGAGAATCGTTACGGATTATGAACCTGACACAATACCTATCAATCTTCCCCATTGCAACAAGTCGCAAATGTTCTGTCAGTTTAAGCAGCTGTTGTAAAGACATCTATATCTACGTTATAATTCATAATCTTACATAAACGCTGACGTTTAAATGTTTCCAAAACATTGTATGTTACTTAGGCGCTGTTGTAAGAAAACCTCAAACCACAAGAACCGAATACGTATAATGGAACATGAGATGCTAGGAAGATACAGAGTCCAAATGAAGAAACACATGCAAGATGAAAAAAAAAAATATCAAACAAAAGAAGATAGATAGCTTTTCATGGTCGCGAATATACGGTAACATAAGACAAAGATGAAAAATAAAACCTGCTTTCTTGTTCGTAACAAAATTGGCATCTGCTACCGGACAATACCGCAGTGTGTCGCTGTACTGGGCGGGGGAGGGGAAACGTGAATTCACGACGTATTTATCGGTGTCACGAGAATGACACAAATTTTATTAACGTAAGTTTTATGCATTTCGTAACAATTCAATTACGCACTCAAAAAATATATGCATAAATGAAGTTATTTGTTATGTACCAAAAGAAGCAGATAAATCCTTCTTGTCTAAATTGCACACAAAATATATGCTTAATAATCCGAAAAAGACAACTTAGTTATTAATGTCTACATTATGCGGTTTAAGTAGGCCCTACATGTTTGCACAAATCTACATAAAATTATGTATTTGTGTATTACAATTAATAATAATAATAATAATAATAATAATAATAATAATAATAATAATAATAATTTATTTATGTATGTATGTATGTATTTGTTTGTTTATTTGTTTGTTTATTTGTTTATGTATTTGTTTATGTATTTATTTATGTATTTATCTATTTATTTATTTATTTATTTATTTATTTATTTATTCTGGCAGAGTTAAGGCCATAGGCCCTTCTCTTACACTCTATCAAGTCACAAAGTATACAAGCAGTGAAAATTTAACAAAAATTTAAAGAACAGAATACTATTAACCGGTTAGCTGAACAATTTTTTCCTATAAATGTAAAATTACTTGTCAGAACAACAATAAACAAAAAATATACATATTTACTTACTTACGAATAGCCTTCAAGAAACCCGGAGGTTCACCGTCGCCCTCACACAAGGCCACCATCGGTCACTATCCTGAGCAAGATTAATCCAGTCTCTACAATCATATCCCACCTCCTTCAAATCCATTTTAATATTATCCTCCCATCCACGTCTCGGACTCCCCAAAAGTTTTTTTTCCCTCAGGTTTCCAACTAACACTCTATATGCTTTTCTGAATTCCCCCATACATACTACATGACCTCTCCCTCTCAAACGTCTGGATTTAATGTTCCTAATTGTGTTAAGTGAAGAATGCAATGCTTGCAATTCTGTGTTGTAACTTTCTCCATTTTCCCTGAAATTCATCCCTCTTAGCCCTAAATATTTTCTTAAGCACCTTATTCTCGAACACACTTAACCTCTGCAAATCTGGCTTTCAGGTAGAAGCTCCCTGTAAAGCAGGTTTGAATAATTTCAAGGAAAAATTCTTCCGGGGTCGGGTATCGATCCCGGAACCCTTCGCTTAGCGCGGGAACGCTCTACGGACTGTATTAATACATTCGTTAGTGGAAGTACGTTAACAGAAAGCCACAAATTAAGTCACACAGTATTTGTGTGCACTCATAGTTGAGTTCTGGCGTCTTGTCAACTCATTTGAGTTGTGTGAATACATAGGAAAAGTTGTGACGGTATCGTGTATGGTTCCTGGGGTAGTTCAGTCGGTAGAGCGTTCGCGCGTTAAGCGAAGGGTCCCGAGATCGATACACACATACACCTACAACATATATACCTAACAACCGGTAATGTAACTCTTTTATAAATTCTAACTTTCAGATTTTTTGAGAGCAGACTGAATGACGAAAGCTTTTCAACCGAATAATAACATGCATTTGCCATGTTTACTCTGCGTTTAATTTGTTCTTGAGTGTAATTTAAATTTCTTACTGTTGCTCCAAAGTACTTGAATTTTTTTACCTTTTCAAAGAATAAATTTTCAATTGTTATATTTCCATTTCGCACTATGTTCTGGACACGAGACATAATCATTTACTTTTTTTTCGGAATTTACTTCCAAATCTATCTCCTTACTTGCTTCAAGTAAAAAAAAAAAATGTTATTATTCAAAATAAAGGCCATCATTTTCGATGAAAATCTATCTCTCTGCCAATGTCCGAATTTGTTGGCGATACCAATCCATGAACTTGGAGACGAAAAACTCTGGACATATAATTGTGACACTTTCAAGATTATCAATTAGCCTTCCTCCAAGAAATTTTACTACGATCAGGAACAAACCATACTTGCAAGACACAACATGTAAACTATATGTTGGGTGAGACAGCAATTCTATTCCATTTAATTCCTTGACTTTCTGTTTTTACAAATCTTGCTCAGTGGGCAGGATCGTCGTCTTGCTGCAGTATAGAGCGCTTTGTATTGATTAATGCCGGATAACGTCGCCTTGTAACTTCGTAAATCTGGTCCAGTTGCTCACAGTACAACTTCGCGTCAACTGCACTGTCATTTGGGCCAATTCGAAATGGACACATCTTCGAAATCCCACCAAACACAGAGCATCACCTTTTGCCTCCATACGATCTTGACGAATCACTGGTTGAGGTTCTCTCTCATGAGATATTCACTCCTTTCTACAGCGAGGGAAACTTAAAGCCTTTGGTTGAGTGGAAGAGAAAGCCTCACGGCCTTAACTCTGCCAGAAAAAAATAAAGCATTATTATTATTATTATTATTATTATTATTATTATTTAGCCCGCAGTGAATTGGAAAAACATCAGACAGAAACTGGCCTATACGCACTCTGCTGTAAGTTTCACTGAGAAACATTTTAATTAATCGAACTATTTCTTGGGAATACCAAATTCAATAAGAATATTATATAAAACTTCTCTCTTAACAGAGGCATATGCCTTTTTGAAATCTATGAATAACTGATGCACTGCACCCTTATACTCCCATTTTTTCTCCAATATCTGTCAAATATAAAAAATCTGATCAACAATACAACGCCTAAAACCGTACTGATGATCCCCAATAATTTTATCTACATATGGAGTTAATCTTCTCAAAAGAATATTGGACAAAATTTAGTACAACGTCAACAGAAGTAATATTTCCCCACCTTTACTCTTTAACTTCGCTCTAGAATATGCCATTAGGAAAGTCCAGGATAACAGAAAGGATTTAGAATTGAACGGGATACATCAGCTTCTTGTCTATGCGGATGACGTGAATATATTAGGAGAAAGTCCACAAACGATTAGGGAAAACACGGAAATTTTACTTGAAGCAAGTAAAGCGATCGGTTTGGAAGTAAATCCCGAAAAGACAAAGTATATGATTATGTCTCGTGATCAGAATATTGTACGAAATGGAAATATAAAAATTGGAGATTTATCCTTCGAAGGGGTGGAAAAATTCAAATATCTTGGAGCAACAGTAACAAATATAAATTACACTCAGGAGGAAATTAAACGCAGAATAAATATGGGAAATGCGTGTTATTATTCGGTTGAGAAGCTTTTATCATCTAGTCTGCTGTCAAAAAATCTGAAAGTTAGAATTTATAAAACAGTTATATTACCGGTTGTTCTGTATGGTTGTGAAACTTGAACTCTCACTTCGAGAGAGAGGAACAGAGATTAAAGATGTTTGAGAATAAAGTTCTTTTGGAAAATATTTAGGACTAAGAGGGATGAAGTTACAGGAGAATAGAGAAAGTTACACAACGCAGAACTGCACGCATTGTATTCTTCACCTGACATAATTAGGAACATTAAATCCAGACGTTTGAGATGGGCAGAGCATGTAGCACGTATGAGCGAATCTAGAAATGTATTATAGAGTGTTAGTTGCGAGGCCGGAGAGAAAAAGACCTTTGGGGAGGCCGATACGTAGATGGGAGGATAATATTAAAATGAATTTGAGGGAGGTGGGATATGATAATAGAGACTGGATTAATCTTGCACAGGATAGAGAACGATGGTGAGCTTATGTGAGGGCGACAATGAACCTCCGGGTTCCTTAAAAGCCATTTGTAAGTATTATTATTATTATTATTATTATTATTATTATTATTATTATTATTAAAATTTGCGTCACGAAGGGGTAACTACATAAATCGTGTAGTATATTATATAGAAAAATAGTAATTAGTTCACTGTTCAACATTGCAAATGTAATTTCTGTATATTATACAAAAAAAATTAGAAAAACAGGAAAACTTAATAATCAACTTTCAAAATAATCTCAAAATGATCCTGATTGTCACAGTCCGTAGAGAGCCAAGACCGACCATCGCTGTGTCTGAGCTGCGACAATCCTGAATGGGTCTACTCGTCTTGTACACTACTGTATGTGGAGTTGGTGGATGTGTAGCAACTGTGGCTTTGGAAACACCAGAGCTTGCCGTCAATTCGCGGATAACTTAATAGCAAATGATTGTTCTTCGAGCACGATGCGCAAAACCTTATTTTCAATACCTGAAGGTCGTTCTGAGCGAGGTTTTTTCCAGGGCTAGTGTCTCCATCGCTGGAACGCCTGAACCAATTTGATACTGTTCTAATACTAACCACACATTTATCTCCTACATCACATATTCGGCTGCTAACTTCGAGTTCAAATTTTTTTGCAAAATAATCTAAGAAGGACCCGAATTGCGATTTGTCGTCGCATATTCTTAGTTATATTTTGGAGAATATTATGAAGTTACAAAAGCTGTTGCCAGAAGCTGAAAGGAGGATAGCAATGGCAAATGAAGCTTTTAATAGGAAAAGGAGTAGCTTCAGCAACCCACTGGATAAAGAACTACGAAAAAGACTAGTGAAGTACTTTGTGTGGATGTGGCATTGTATGGGTAGCAGAAACGACGAAGTGAAGAGAAATGACTAGAAGCATATGAAATATGGATATGGAGAAAAATGGAGCGTGTGAAATGGACAGGTAGTATAAGAAAATAGCTGTGCTAGAAAGAGTAGGTGAAGAAAGAATAATGCTGAAACTGATCGGGAAGAAAAAAAGAAATTGGCTGAGTCGCTGGTTAAGAAGAAACTGCCTACTGAAGGATGCACTGAAAGAAGTGGTGAACGGAAGAAAAGTTAGAAGGAGAAGGTATCAGATAGACAACATTAAGGTACCGATATATGGATCGTACGCGGAAACTAAGAGGAAGGCGGAAAAAACGGAAGATTGGAAAATGCTGGGTTTGCAGTGAATGACTTGCCCTTGAGCGGAAAAGTACTCGTATTAATGAAAATGAATATACAAAATGTATAATATATATTACACAGAATGTCTCACAATTCAACCGAAAAAAATAGATTCCGGAGAGGACTGAGACAAACATTTTGAGATGAGGAAGTACGTGGCCTAATTACTGAGTTGTGATGAATTTTTGACATAAGACATTTTTACTGATAAGATATTGTTAAAGGAATATGTATGTATGATTTCTTATCACAAGTTTCATTCCGCCTCGCGTAATCGGGAAAATGTAGTGGTAATACTCAGCGAACATTTTTTTTTAAATGACGGCCTTTTTTGTTTTGGTAAAATTGGTCTTTCTTCAGGAGTATGCACGCCACTGATAACAGTTCGAATTCTTAATCTAGAACAGGGCCTACTGATTCCCCGCGACTCTGGCTAGACGAAAAATGAAATGAAGCCTTGTGCCCTCGGTTGTCTACCCATCAGACTCTAATGCAGCGTTGTCAGACACAGCCTAAACGGAGCGGAGCGCTCCACTATAACTCGTTGCGTGCTCCGGTGCTTCCACAGACATAAGCAAGTTCACGCTCCGACTGGACGTCTCTAGCACCACAACCGGTTTCGGAGCTTACAACTCTGACACTACTGCTCTAATGGGTTGAAAAAATTACCTCCTACTTCAACTTATATTCACTAAAACGTTTATTATTGCAACGAAAAGATTTAAAGGAAAATTAATTGCAATGCTGTCACGTTGTTTGATTTTTTTCTTACTTAAACTACCAGCGATTTCCTTTCCACACTAACATTCAAGTTGTCATACTACATGTTCGAATATTTTTCTCAAGTTAAAAACGTCAATACAAATGAACATATCGATGACAGGTTTTAACGACGTGCTTTGAATGACGATACAATCAGATTCAAGCATCACTTGCATGCACTGAGTACTGTTACAGCGAGCAAGCCCAAATATTTGTTGGTGTGAATCATTGATGGAATATTAATCAGGAGTTCCCGTCAATCTGACTCCCTACACAGGTGTATCTGAATGACTTTTTCAAACTTTGGGGGATGTATAGAGTAATATGGTGATAATTTTTCACTAAGGAACCCGTGACCGGAAACGAGAATTGGAGTATCTACAGTACTGTGAGACGTTGATTTTCCTGGTCTTGTGATGGCTAACTTTCTATGCATTCAGTAAGCTAGTATATTGTACCAGCACGACGATGCTCCATCGCACTTCGATCGCCTGGCCCACGTATATCTCACAGATACCTTCAGGCAGAGAGTAATTTGGAAGGGGATGCCCAATCCCTTGGCCTATGTGCTCTCCTGACTTTTCCTATGAGGGTACGTGAAGTCTAATGTGTATGCAACACTAGTAGAAACAGTAAATAAGTTTACTGAGCGCATATTTACAGCGTTTGATACCATAAGAGGGGAGCGTGGAATCTTCCAGAGAGGAAGACAAAGCATGGTTCGTCGTTGCATGCTATGTCACGAAGATGGCGGTCGTCACTTTGCAAATTTATTGTAAATGTGTGTGTTTAATGCCCACCCACTTCACTTTGCGTGATTCGGGTTCCGCATTCTGCGGATAGATGGCAGGACTGTAACCCATTTTCAAGTTGCACACTACTTCGGCGGGCCATGTTATGCCTGATGTGTATCTGTGAAGAGTTATGTCGTATACTAGAGTGAGTGTATGTGTAAGTGTAGTGTGGGGAATGGGTGAAGATGATGAAGGTGAGGAAGGGGGAAGGGGAAACCCGGTGCCGGCACGTAGCCTACTCCTGTCGAATAACACCAAGGGGCCGCCAGGTTTAACGTCCCCATCCGACGGACGAATCACTATCAACAGTGACATATGCCTTCTTTTCATATGCACTGCGGAGAGATTTGGGATTTAACCCAGGCATATTGGTGCGCAATTCAGTGATTAAAAGTTGTGCACTGCCATATCTCCTAGTCCCGAGGTAGAAAATGTACATGAAAATTTCTGGCCTCGCTGGAAATCGAACCCGGGCTGGCTAGTCTGGAAACAAACGCGCAACCACAGAGCTAACTTGGCGGACTGTGAAAGTCAATGAAGTTCTCCAAATTACTATGAATGCGTAGAACAGGAAAAGCAACATTCCCCATTGCTGTAGATACTTCAGTTCCTTGGTGAAAAATCTTCACCATATCACCTGTAAATTCCTAAAATTTTGAAAAAGTCATTCAGTTACACCCTGTATATGATGTATTTACAGATTTACAATATGTATGTATGTATGTATGTATGTATGTATGTATGTATGTATGTATGTATGTATGTATTTTTTTTTTTTTAATTTAGTACACATAATCGGCATGCTCCGTTACTCGTGGGTAACACTACATGCCTATGTAAACATTTAAGTAACAATCATTATTCAATACTTAGTCTAGCCTAACATGTCCTTTCGTTATCTATATTTGATTCAGTTTCTCAAAGTCTATTGAATTTACAAATTGTATGAAACTGTTTCTTTATTAATCTATTTTTCGACACTGGCCAGTTTTCCCGTTTTAGAACACTATTCACTAGTTTCTCTCTTTCACTCGATATCACTTGGCATTCGTAGAGGATGTGGTCCACTGTCTGGTTCCCGCTGTTGCAGGGGCACATTGGAGAATTTACTATCTTGAAGCGGTGGAGATATGATCTTGTTTTGCCGTGACTATTGCAGTGAAGTTTGGTGTGGGCCTGATGTTTGTTTTTAACCTCTCATTGATGATGTATGTATGTATGTATGTATGTATGTATGTATGTATGTATGTATGTATGTATGTATGTATGTATTTATGACAACGTCGTTAAATAACCAAATAAAAAAACTTCGAGAACGTCACCCATTATATTATCAGCACTCCGTCATTGAGTACCAGGTCTACCGGGTATTTCCCTGGGGTAAAATGCGATCGGGGAGTGGTGCTGACCACACCACTTTATATTGTCAAGAACATGAAAGCAAGTAGCTCTTCCTTCAAGCCTCCAGTTGCCATAAATTACATTAAAATTACTATAAATCACAATCAGATTGAACGGCCACGGATTTTGAATCCCTAACTTCACAAATGCAAGTCTAGTGTTTCACCACTGAACTACCTTGCACGGTGGAAATGTTAATTTTGGTAGTCTTGATTTGTAATTAAATGATTGAATATGTAATGGCATTTTGATTGACAGTTCAAAGAAATCCATTTGTAAACTCCAATAATAAACATACATGTTATTTCGAGAATTCAGTATCCTAACTATATGATTATGTGATTAAAATTATCGCACATGTAATATTTTTATAAATTATAATTCATTTCGAACAGATTAGAAAGATCCTTACTGGCTTTCATAAATGCTCGTACAACGAAGTGAGCGTAGATGTCTGTTACCTCCAATGTTAGGTTATACTGAAATGTATAAGGCCGGCTTCAAGTCACGATCAGAAACAATCTGCACACAGAAATGTAAAACAAGTAGCTCCGGACTTCGAACTTGAACTAACCTTGGAACCACATTTGAAGGATAACATACCTAATTTAGTTCACCAAACAAAATTCACGTCTCAGTAAGTGTGTGCCTTAAATACATTTCAATCGGCTACTTGACGATACCAACTTCTATATTATTTTGGTGACAGCTAGGTGATATCTGGAGGGACTAGTCCGAAGATTCGGCGTGTGATTACCTGACATTCGATTTACAATCGGAGAAACATGAAAAAGAAGAGAATTGTTAAGGAACTAAAAGAAAAACAAGAATAACGCTGTTTTTTATTTTAGAAATTAATAGTCTCGGTACAGAGCAATTAGGACAACATTTTGCAGGGGACACTATGGTGAAATAATGGTGAGAAATTAAGAAAATCCACTTAAAAATTTATTGTGACTCTCTATTTAGACCGAGCTCAAAAAGCTAATTAATTTATGTTCCCATGACTATTTTGAAGCTTTTGAGCTAATATAAACTAAAAATTGTGAAAATTGTGACGCAAGGAACCTTTTAGTGATGTCAATATAAAATATATTAAAAAAAAATATCATTTCAAAACTATTAACCCTAATGGCACCAAATTTTGTACAGATGATAGTATTGTAAGCATATTTATGTAGTTTAAAATTCATAAATGGGTGCAAATTGTAAAAGATTTAAAACTCACATAAGTGTCCCCTTAAGGAATGTAGTCTATATGCATTCATATAACGTCAAGAGTTATAACCAAGAGCTCTTGGCTGTGTAGCCGGTCTTTCAAGAGTTGGACCTGGGATGGTTCCATACACATATACACACATAAGTCCATTGCAAGTGCTATACACTGCCCCTTCGATATAGATAAAAGCCAATGTTTACCTACTTAGGCTACCTACTTACATAAAACACGCAGAGCATGGATCATGTTTAGGTAGAGCAAGAAAGTCAAGGAATAATATTATGAAGAGTAAAAGTTGATTATACGGAAATTGGTATTTGAGAGTGTTGTTAATTCATTATAAAAAAGGTAAATGTGATACAATGTTAATACAAATTAATTTTATTTCCTCGAATATTTCTGTCTATCAAATACAATAATAAATAAATACTAAAATAAATAAATAAATAAATAAATAAATAAATAAATAAATAAATAAATAAATAAATAAATAAATAAATAAATAAATAAATAAGTAAATAAATAACATAATAAAATAATAAATAAATAACTATATAAGTAAATATATGAATGAATGAATGAATGAGTGAATGAATGAATGAATGAATAGTCTATTTTTAACTGTCACAGATGCTAGATTAAATGAGAAGATGAAGAATTTTGGTGGAATGAAAGAGGGAAACGGGAGTGCGCCGAGAAAAACTTTCTACACTCAAATTCCATCAGAACCAGACTGGAATCAAATCTGTATGGAAGATCGGGAGCTTGCGTTGAGACACAAACGTGGCAACCTAGATTGATTGCTTGCTTGTAGACAGGAATCTTTGTAGAACGTTGTTTAAACTGGCCAAATTCCTGTTTTACATAGCATTGGCATCGCTATTGCATCGATTTCCGCGCACATTTAAGAATGTTCGATACGGCACGAAAGACGTTGCATACTTCAACATTCACAGAATAGGTATCATTGGTTCTTTCGATATGCATGATGTACACGTGACATAAGTCGATGACATTAAGATCCGGAGAGCTCTCAGTCCACGGGCAGGTCCTCGGTTGTCAAGTCATCTTTCATCAAATGTTCCGTTGCTGTAGAACAGAGAAGTGGTCAAGTGAGCAAGTACTATAATAAATTACATTCCAAATGGTCAATTGACGTCGACCCTTCATCTTTTGCCCAATCTGAGGGCGTAGACAATTACAGAAGCACTTAGGCACGAATGGTCCATTGTGCGCCCCATAAATAGAAGCGATCCCAGGAGACCGCAATGGGTGACAGCGTCACGATGCTCCTGGGTTTGATTTCCTGAATTTCCTCGAGGGACAACATGTCTTTCCCGAAGTATCGGTGCTTGATATGGCTTAAACCTGGACAATACAAGAGAACGTGAGGTACTGACTCAACATCAATCTCACATTTTCTACAGAATGGGGTCACTGTGAGGCCAAATACATGTACAATTAGTTGATTTTTCAGATGATAGTGTCTTGTTAGTAGTCAGATTTCCCATCTTGAGCTTTTTCTTTCTAGTGCTAGGAATGATTTAGTTAAGTCAGGTCTTGGTTACGTAATAAGTAGTTTGGTCTGTCTCATAGACGGTATAGATTTCGAGGCACTCAGTAAACCCCTCAAATTGTTTTAGAGCTGTTTTATTATTATACATTTAAAGATTCCGACCCAAGGTTCTGGACCATAGCATTACATGGTACATAGTTAGATACTTGGCCAGTAAATCGGCTAGTTCATTATCGTATACTCCATTGTGACTTGATATTAGTGGCATGGATGAATATATAATAGGATGCGAAACTTACTGAGTTTCTCGTAACACATGCTAGAGGCGCTAATGTAGAAACTGATCTTGCTGCCATCTGTTGGACGGAGGAGAACTTATTACATCTAGCAGCGCACCAAATAGCGAAAACAAAAACTAATTACTCCATGCATTTAGCAGCGCACCTGGTGACGAAAATGTTACACTATGCAGGAAATATTTCTTCCCTCCCACCCTCATCGATATTATCAACAACTAACCAAATTTAAAATAAAACATTTGCATTTTTATTTCTCACAGCATCATGCACTGAAAATTCTTACCGGAGCCAACAGGAAGATAAAAGAGGCGATCTATTTTACACTACCCAATTAAAATATAACCAGACAGAGACAGAACATAAAGCAACAGGTTAGATAATTGGAATTGTATTCTTTGCGTATTTAGTGTACAGCGCAATGGAAAAGTATGCAAAAGCTACTTAAATAGTTCAATTTATTATATTACTATTACTTTACAATACATTCAACAACACTATTTTCATAACGTCCATAAACATCGTTGTTTAACATACACTGCTTATACACACAATTAGTATCACTTTATGTCCACTCATTAGCAACTTTCTGGCTGCCATCTTTTTTTCTCGAGCATCGTCTGTTCGTCTCGAAAGAACAGATAAATAGAGAACTCTGGCTAATCTACCCGACACGTAGTTCTAATGTTCACCACTCACGACGTCGGCCGCTGATCATCTTATTTGAACCCCCTTCCGTCAGATGGTGCTGACCGCAGTTTTGCATCCTATTATATATTATATTCATCCATGTTGGTGGTTTTTAAATTAAATTTACACGAAAAACGTCCAAGCTATTGAAATACGCCAGAGGGATAAATTATTCTTTATTCGATTTTCTATCGATGTGGACAAAACTGACGATCCTACTCGCAATAGTTACGAAATAAGAGGGTGTTAAACATTTGGGGGGAAACATTTTTTTCTGAGAGAGTTATGAACTTTCCACCAATATGATGTTGCACTTTTTTATTACATATAACATGAGCTATTTACTTTGAAAATCTGCAGGGTTATTTCACTACCACTCTGTATTGATTAAGGCTGGTTGAGTGGAAGAGAAGGCCTTATGGCCTTAACTCTGCCAGCGAAAATAAAACATTATTATTATTATTATTATTATTATTATTATCATTATTATTATTATTATTATTATTATTATTATTATTATTATTATTATTATTATTACAGAGTGTCCCATTTATCTTGTGCACCTATTATAACTTTTTTGTTTGAATAGATATTGGAATTTTTGTGTTTAAGCGTTATGTTAGATCGGGGGCTAACATGGATGTGGATATTTGGTGCATGTAACTACATTATGGTATCAGATACACGTGAAGTCATCAATTTTTCAACTAGCACTACATACTTTAATCATGTTACATTGATTAGGCACATTAAGACGAGTTCAAAAATGTTGTTCTCGTTCTAACATAACTCTCAAAAACAAAAATTCCAATACCTATCCAAACAAAAAAGTTATAATAGGTGCGCAAGATAAATGGGACACCCTATATATATGTATACAGTAGAACATCTATTATCCGTGGTAATGAAGGGGGTGAACTGAACGATTAATCGAAAAATCGGATAATCCGTGCCATAAAATATTTTCGGGTAATCCGTACCATAAAATATGAAGTGAATAATTCTTCAAGTTTCGTAATTTCCTCCGTACTCTTGTGTTTAACATGCTAGGTGGATCAGAAGTTCACTAATTTAAGTTCGGTTGTCAAGGGCGTGTTTTTAAGGGGCAAGAAAACTCCTTGTAATGGCTGTAAGCGGAAAGATAGAAACAGTAGAGGTCTCATGTTGTACATTCACATGCTATATACACTTTATCCTTGATTTTTATTAAATCGCGCACAGTTGTAACATCAGTCTCGTATTCTGATGCGAGATGAGCCACAGTTTCTCTTTCCCCAAATCACTCAATTATATGCATGTTTCGATACTTATCACAAAAGTTTTCTTTTGACATTCATGAAACACATTTTATGTAGAAGTTGTACAGTACGGCAATTCGAACAGTAGACCAAACTGGAAGAGTAAAGGCTTGTAATAACACTCTCTAGAAAAGAAAAAAAACGTACTAATATAACGTACAGTAGTTTAAGAAAAAAAAAAAAGAAAAGGAGAGTGAGCGAAAGACAGTCGGGTAATCCGTCAATCGGTTAATAGGGTGTCGGATAATCGGGATTATACTGTATTATTGTTCTTCTCAATCTGGCTTCGTAAATATAACCTGTGGAACTCCTGGCGGGCTAGTTAAAGACGGGGTCACAATAATGTACGTCTTTCAGGATCATTAGTAATTGTTCCCTGCTCCCTCCATTTGTTCATCACTTCATCATTACACGTACTGAACATTCTCCAGCAAACCTGAAAACTCGCTACTTCCACAATATACGAGTTGCCAATGCCCACACATGACAATTGTAGGAGACGGACCGCAGAAACCCTCCTACCTGGTGTGGGGCTATAATAGCCAATTAGTCGTGTGCAATGTGTCGTGGTCCTCAGTGATCAATGTGAGTGAGTACTCTCTTTCCCAAGTAAGGTGTTCAGTGATTCAATGAATTGGCGGGACGGCAACCATACCTGTTTCCGGCATTCGTCTGTCCGGTAGTTTGAAAACATGATAGGCCTAGGTAGGATGGTGGCGTGTATGATATCTTTCCGTGTAGTCTTGTGGCGACGTTGGGACGGGTGCGACTTTCGACCAGAACGAGATGCTTGTCACGGCATTCTGCCAAGCTGCAGTCTCCCACAATTTTAAGATTTAACTGACACTTTTAATTGAACTTGCACACGATATTGCAAACGCCTTAAATAGGCTTACTACCAACTTGGTAATTTTTACCTTATTCTAGCCTTCCGAGCATGTGTATTTTCCTGGTTGATGTGCTCTGTTTGCCTTCTCAGGTGCTTATTCCTACTACTTACAAGGGAAGTACCCCAGCTCGAACGGCTAAAACCGAGTGTAAATGCGTTTAAAATACAGAGCTGTGCTTGTTCTACCACTCATCAAGGTTATTATCTGTAAAACTCCGCAGTCGTGTACAATCAGTGATTGAAGAATAACGAATCTGATGACTAGAAAAGCGCAAATCGCTGAAGAAACAACCCCGTGTAACAGACAGTTATGACAAGGAGATCCACAAAATATATAAATGAGGTATTATGTGGCAAGAAGCTACACGACATTTTCTTTAAATAATATACGAGTATAGGGTATTTCAAAAGTCAGTTCAAACATTAATCCGCTATAAATATAATATGAGATAGGGAAAAAACAAAAACATCACAGTGTTGGACAAACAGCGGGGTTTACAAAACATTGGGAAGATGTTCGCCGCTCTCTTGTTCAACGTACAGCTTTCTTTCTGCGACACCATGTACAGCATTTGCAGATAATGTCTTGGAATATTGGCAATTTCTTGCGAGATGAAACAACATCACAGGATTAATTCACTTCAGCCTACTCATGTCTGCCGTTAGTACGTGCACTTCACTACTGAACACCGCAATGGTCTCGCTCGTACTCTCTGCACAGCTACGACGTAGTGAGGCTAGCACGCTAACTTTCAGATGGCGATAGCGGTCGCACACGTAGTTTTACAGATGAATGGCATTGATAGCTATTCGAACAGGTACAATATTATATTTTAAACGCGTTTCCAGTCGGTTTTAGCCGTTCGAGCTGGGGTACTTCCGCTGTTAGTTCAAGAGTCACCGAATGCTCACTGTCCTCATGCAACTTTATAAGTAGGACTCTATTCTGTCCCAGGGCATATGGAGATAAGGTTAGGTGTTCATTGACTATATTGACGTGACGTCATGTTTAGTGCATAGTTCCGATAGTGTAAATGAAATGTGTTCTATAGTGTCAGTAAAATGTGTTATAGAGTGCCAGTGAATTGTGTCCTAAAGTGTTAGTGAATTGCGTCATAGTGCCACTACAGTGAGTGAGATGAGAGTAAAGTGAAAGACTATTATCAGTACCAATGTGAAACTTACGTAGGGCGTATATATATGTAGGTTGTATTGTAAAATTAGGTTCACTTATTAATTAGATTATTTTATGTATTATTATTAATTGTAATTATTGTGTTAAATTGTATTGTGTATTCTTATTGTATTGTGTATATAATTGTATTGTGTATTGTATAATTGTATTTGTATTGTATAATTGTAATGGAACTATAAAAATTGGAGATTTATCCTTCGAAGAGGTGCAAAAATTCAAATATCTTGGAGCAACAGTAACAAATATAAATGACACTTGGGAGGAAATTAAACGCAGAATACATATGGGAAATGCCTGTTATTATTCGGTTGAGAAGCTTTTATCATCCAGTCTGTTGTCAAAAAATCTTAAAGTTAGAATTTATAAAACAGTTATATTACCGGTTGTTCTGTATGGTTGTGAAACTTGGACTCTTTGAGAGAGGAACAGAGATTAAGGGTGTTTGAGAATAAGGTTCTTAGGAAAACATTTGGGGCTAAGAGGGATGAAGTTACAGGAGAATTGAGGAAGTTACACAACGCAGAGCTGCACGCATTGTATTCTTCACCTGACATAATTAGAAACATTAAATCCAGACGTTTGAGATGGGCAGGGCATGTAGCACGTATGGGTGAATCCAGAAATGCATATAGAGTGTTAGTTGGGAGGCCGGAGGGAAAAAGACCTTTGGGGAGGCCGAGACGTAGATGGGAAGATAATATTAAAATGGATTTGAGGGAGGTGGGATATGATGGTAGAGACTGGATTAATCTTGCTCAGGATAGGGACCAATGGCGGGCTTATGTGAGAGCGGCAATGAACCTCCGGGTTCCTTAAAAGCCAGCAAGTAAGTAAGTAAGTATTGTTTATATTGTGTATACCACTGCCACCGGGTGCTTGCCCACTTGCAGTGTAAATAAATACATACATAACTAATATATAAATCCACTAATGGACGCCGGTAACAACAAAAGAAATAAGCGTAACTCATAGATGAAATTTGACATGTAAACAAATAAAAGAATAAAATAAATTACAATTACTTACAAAATAGAAGAGCAAATGAATACACACTTACTATTGTAACGTTCATACTTTAAGCTCAAAATGCATAGGCTATCTCTGAAAGAGTAATGTAGCCTATATAACTTATTTTCATTATTCTAAGTCGATGTTTATTATTTCGCTAATAAATCATTTTTAAGAAGATAAAAAGTTATTAACGAAAATAAAAGCACTTTCAAGCTCTAATGATTGTAGCTTCATTATGCGTGCTGTTGCAATACCTGGATGAATGAATGAATCTAAGTCGATGTTTATTATTTCGCTAATAAATCATTTTTAAGAAGATAAAAAGTTATTAACGAAAATAGAAGCACTTTCAAGCTCTAATGATTGTAGCTTCATTATGCGTGCTGTTGCAATACCTGGATGAATGAATGAATGAATGAATGAATGAATGAATGTTATGTTTTATTTAACGACGCTCGCAACTGCAGAGGTTATATCAGCATCGCCGGATGTGCCGGAATTTTGTCCCGCAGGAGTTCGTTTACATGCCAGTAAATCTACTGACATGAGCCTGTCGCATTTAAGCACACTTAAATGCCATCGACCTGGCCCGGGATCGAACCCGCAACCTTGGGCATAGAAGGCCAGCGCTATACGAACTAGCCAACGAGATCGACGAATGAATGAATGAATGAATGAATGAATGAATGAATGAAGGAAGGAACGAACGAACGAACGAACGAATGAATGAATGGAGAGAGAAGAGGAAATATCAATTAAAAGGTACACGATGATAATCGCGTCCTTGTAACGATTCTTGGAACTCTTGGATGGCTCAGTATTATCTGTATTTCATGATTCAGAGCCGTCCAGCCGTTCAGCTGTTGCAATCTTTAAAATTGATTATTAAGGTTCGGATAAAGTAACTATCAGGATAGGCTGTATAGTAAGTAAACACTACCCCCTTCCACTAGCTTAAACTCTATCTGCTGGGAAGAGCGCTCTCCACCCCTTAGCTAAAACATCAGTGACAGCCGATAGCAACTGAATAGGCTATACGTCTTCACTACTGTCGATTGGGGGACACGCGACAAAACGCACCGACCAAGGATACCTATTCTGATACAGATAGGAGAGAGTTGGGTAGTATCGGACATCGGCTAATATCGGACAGTGCGTTTCTTCCATCTACCACCAGATGATAGTACCTGAATGACATGGTTACGTTTCTGTATGCGACATCACAGAAACGTAACCATGTCATTCAGGTACTACCATCTGGTGGTAGATGAAAGAAACGCACTGTCCGATATTACCCGATGTCCGATACTACCCAACTCTCCCCTACTTTATCCGAAGCTTACTGATCATAAATGATTGTCTGTGAGTCGACTCCTTAGCCTAGATTTCTTAAGTTTCATAAAAGAAAAAACTGTTTACATTTATCGTACGAACATTGATATTATTTCTGAGATAATTTTTTATTTCATTATTTAAAATAAAAACTAAAAATTGAAGTAATTGAAGATATTGTGATGATGACTTCAATGTTCTTTACTCCTTACCATGAGGTCGAGTGATGCACTGTATTAAATTTATATTCCCCTATGACGTTTATCATAAGACTGCACGTAGGAGAGGGATATTAAGGGAGGTAAGGTTTGAACGCGTGCTGTTGCTGGAACGAAATTGAATAACAGCACGTAATATAACGAGATGACATCGCTGATCTACATGATAAGCTGATGATCTAGACCACGCTGTCATCTCAGAGGCAATATTTCTCTTAGGCTGCATTTTCTGCACACTCTATGAAGCCCCTATTATATGTCGGAGGGTTTTCATATTATGTCCCTTCACCGAAGTTCCATTTCTACTCGCCGACACTTGAACCAGGGATTTCAAAGCGGAAATCCGACGACCTAGTCGTTCGTTTTATAATGCACCAACGCCATGTTAAGTTTCATGAATAGTGTGTGGAGTTAATGGTCTTTGTAGGTAAGCAATATACCATTATTCAATTCAGGGTAACAGAGTAGGCTACAATTGGCAACTCTGCACATTATTCACGTCTTGCTGAGGGACTGGGTGAGCATTAAACCAACATTTTGTTCGGCACCCCAGCACACGCGCTATGATCTGAGCCAATGCGCCCGCCCTGCAATAAGTGATTAAGGCGCAGATCCCCTCAGCGGCATGCTGGTGCGACCGTCAAACGGCGATGAATAATTCAATCTTCTGGAACGTTTCGATGAACTTGCCTTCTCGCCCGCTAATTGAATCGTAGAGCTATTCTGACGGTGGTGTTCGCGGAGATGCTAATGTAATCCCTTCCGATTCAGATGCTACAACCGCAAATAAAATGTCTAATAATTGCTAAATCGTACAGAAATAAGTTAGTTTAACATGTTTTGTATATTTATGCGAATATATGCATTGTATAAATATCTAGAGAAAAAGTTACTGATACTGAAGCGAGCAACCCTCTGTGTTATCCTGAACTTTCCTAATGACATATTCTAGAGCAGCCGTGGCGAGAACGTGACTCGCGAGACATTGTGGCTCGCAGTGATAGCTGTACATTTCGCTTGCTTCTAACCTTCGCCAAACCCCACCCTCTCACTCACTGGAGTCAAACTCCGTTCCATTTGTATTTGTCTCTGACCTGCGAGTGGCATATGTCTCTCTCGAAACCATGTACGAAAGTTCCAAGTAGGATGGGTGGACGCATTTTTTTGCTGTCAATATGATGGGAATGTTAAATGTGTGATTTGTTCACAAGTATTACATGGTAAACGGTTGTATAACATAAAACGGCATTATACTACATGTTACTGATGAAACATTAGAAGGTTATGTGCTATTATTAATAATAATAATAATAATAATAATAATAATAATAATAATAATAACAATAATAATACGATGAAAGAGTAATGGAACGGAGAAAAATTCTCTCCGGCGCCGGGATTTGAACCCGGGTTTTCAGCTCTACGTGCTGATGCTTTATCCACTAAGCCACACCGGATTCCACCCCGGCGTCGGAAGAATCGTCTCAGTTTTAAGTTCCAACTCTTGGGTTCCCTCTAGTGGCCGCCCTCTGCACTACGTCATAGACACCTATGAACCTAGGACCGAAGTCCACATATGTGCTGAGGTGCACTCGTAATGAGTGACTAGTTGGCCGGGATCCGACGGAATAAGCGCCGTCTTAAATCACGAAGTGATTTACGCATATCATATATATTATTATAATGTACCGAAGTACATATGATATTTCCATGCAGATATTCTGCGTCATCATACGATGAAAGAGTAATGGAACGGAGAAAAATTCTCACCGGCGCCGTGATTTGAACCCGGGTTTTCAGCTCTACGTGCCGACGCTTTATCCACTAAGCCACACCGGATTCCACCCCGGCGTCGGAAGAATCGTCTCAGTTTTAAGTTCCAACTCTTGGGTTCCCTCTAGTGGCCGCCCTCTGCACTACGTCATAGACACCTATGAACCTAGGACCGAAGTCCACATATGTGCTGAGGTGCACTCGTAATGAGTGACTAGAATATCTGCATGGAAATATCATATGTACTTCGGTACATTATAATAATATAAATAATAATAATGATTTATTCACTGTTGTTATCATCATCACCATCATCATCATCATCATCATCATCATCATCATCATCTCTGTACGTCTACCCTTTTTCAGAAGATGTACGAATAATGCGGTTAGCTCTTCAATTTGAACTCACTGATTTACTATGTTATGTCAAATGAAAGCTGGATGGAAGGACTTGACAAATGTTGAACTTTCAAATCTTTGCCAAAAAATAAATATTCGAAGCTTCGTTCTTTCGCTTGCTCTGTTGAAGCCATGTTCGCTACAACTTGCGTTTGTGAAAAATTATTTTCAACAATGAAAATAGTAAAAACCAAATTTAGATCACGACTGACAGACAAATACCTTCGTGATCAACTACGACTGGCAGTAAGTGACATAATTCCTGATTTTGAAACTTTGTCGCAGAGACATTCTGAAGACAGTTAATTTTTGGTTGTGATATTGTTAATTTACTGTTCATTTCTTTCTTCGTTACACGTTCTAACATTAGTTTGTAGCTTTGTACTGTATAAAATTATATTTAAGTGCTTGACTTAAGGAAAATGAAAATCCGTTAATAAGTCAGACATTTGCTTCACTTCCCCTTCGGGTGTCCGCCTCCCTCCATAGGTGCTATGTATGTTGCAAGTTACACAGTGGCTCGGCGCATGACCACATTTTCGCCACTGCTGTTCTAGAGCGAAGTTAAAAAGTAAAGGTGATACGCCTAGTGCATCTCCTTGCTTTAGCCCGCATAAAGGCAATCACTAGCAACATTATTTCAACATTATTTCATAATAACTAAAATATAGTTAGATTCGGTATTATAAACTGAGGAACCTGTCGGCATTAAATAAGAAACCAGTACCGGCGTGTTTTTCTGCTGATCCGTGGTTGGGCTCGGGCGTGAGTTCGATGCAGATTACCTGTTTAGGTTTTTTCCTAGGTTTTCCCCAACCGTAAAGCGAATGTCAGGTAATCTATGACGAATTCTCGGCCTCATCTCGCCAAATACAATCTCGCTACCACCAATCCCATTAACGCTAAATAACCCAATAGTTGATACAACGTCCTTAAAATTACAAAATAAAAGAATATGGAAAAGGATTCTTTTTAGCAATAAAACTTCTTACAAATAACATTTTATGAGATTAATGAAATTTACGGTAGTTAAATAGACTATATGACACATTATTGTACAAATATTGTATTACTCACTTTTAGATCCTAATCTTTTAAAACCATATACTCATGTAACTTGAAAGGAATTAGACTGTGTAGTTTCAATACTGTTTCAACCATTTTAACTCGTTATGTAGGCATATACAGGGACATCATTTTATTTTTACTTAACTTTTTATTGTACCTGAGTTTTTGAATGTACTTCACTCCCACCCCTTCTACTAAGAAAGTTCCAACTCCACACAGAACCAAGACCGCAGATAGTAAGCAGTACTGAGTTACTGAGTATAGTACGTTCCAGAAATATGTTCGCGTTTTCCAGTGACGAAAGAGCTTTCAATATTGAATCATATTTTCGCACAGGTACTGTCCGTTTGCCTACGTCGCATCCCGATTTCCCCCACCTGCTTCTGCTCGCCACTCTGTAATAGCTGGGCTGTTTAGCTCTTTTCTGAAAACATTAATTTCTCTTAGGAATTGGAAGTTTACGTAATATTATACAGCTGTTTAATTTAACTTAAATAAAAGGGCTCGTTAAGTAATTAACTGTCACGTGATTTCCTCCCTTTCTACAATCCTGTGGCATAACCACTTGGACGGACAGTAGATAGCATGTCTGAGTAATTTTATATTTCCGGGTCGGGCAGAAGTGAAGATTGAATTTACAGTACGTAGAGTAGGTACAGAATTATTTCAACATGAGTTACTAGTACGAAGGACGAAACTGGCAATTGGAATTAGATGCAATAGTCTATAGTGCGATAATATGCACAAAAGAACTGAAGCCTGTATCGAAATGAACGGCCACCATTTTCAAAATTGTGTTTAAATATTCATATTATGATTATTTTTCAATTTAACTTCTTTCTCTATATTGTACGCTAATGTGCTGTAGACAGTATAATATACACTGCATAATGAATACATTCGCATGAATAACTTACTTCGTGAGTAAAAACACTTATTCTTAATACAGTACTGTACTTTGATTAAAGAAAAACCTAATGAAAATTATCAAACTCAAAATCGCGATATTTCCTAGTTTACGTAAATGAATGAACTACTTTTCTTCCTTCCTATACCTAGTAGAGTGATTTGTGTTTTACGCCAGTATCATCGAACTCCAGTCTTGGAGGGGGGAGCAAGCGGTGTTTCCGGTTCTCTAAAGGTATAGACAGGTTAATATTAAAAATGTTAGTAAAAATAAAATGATGTCCCTGTATATAGGCCTGTTTATAAAATCTATACTTATGTTTTTTTTTTTTTTTTTTTTTTTTTTTTTTCAATTTTTAACTAAAAATTACATTAGTCTATACATTTATCACAACAACTGTTACAGTTCACACGACTTATAGCAACTTGATTCTTTACAGTTCACGTGATTTGTAACGTTTGTTGTGATAAATAGGCCCCGGAAAAAGTATTGCTATCAGCTTAGTATGCAACATAGCATACCTGCTTTGAGAGGGATGGGGTAAATAACGATAGAGAGCGTGACGTTGGCAGTAATACAGTTTGGTTCATGAGAAATGAAATAATACATGAAAGTCTCATTATTTGTGCGTCCTTTTGACTAGTTTCCAGTGATTAGCTATGAAAATTACAAAGTGCAATTCTAATTTATCCTCATTAAGAGACCTAAATATTTCATTGTACTTGACATACTAGTAATAATATTATTTACGTTTTGATGCGTTGCAATGAACTATGATATGCATGTGCAAGACATGTAACGTGTATCATAACGTGTTTCAAGAAACTTAGCAGATTTCTTCATATAGCTTGCAGCATCTGTAGCATATAGTAACACATTTTCGAATTGCACACATGATGGCCATAGCAACTCCATAGCACTATCAAAAAGTTCACATATGGTGGACTAATTAACCCTCTCTAACACTTCACTCATTAAGAGATAGGGTCTACAGCAACATTCCGCATTAAGGGCACCCACAACCACATTTGCAACGTGACGTCCAACGGAGTCCATGCTTTCATCAATAGAAAGAAACCCATACATTCTTAATTTATAATTTACACTTCACTTCACGCAGACATTTCTAATATGCATATTGCACATACTTCTTCCGCAGTGTTGTGTCTTTAGGAATTTGTCTCCCAGTGTACTTTTCTGAAAAGTCACGGAGTTTCGCGTTTTATAATTGGTTTAACGGAATATTTGAAGCAATAAACGCGTCACACATATCTTCGAAATGTTCGTTCAAGTAGTTGTGAAGGAGATTCCTGCTGTACCTTGCTTAAATTCTGTTGTCTGTTACATGCGAGTTTATGCTTATTGCTATTTATATGCTTCTTAACGTTGCATGCCATGTCGGCTGCCAATTTCACAAAACAGTTCATTACCATGGATGGAAAACACATTTTCTCCTTATTGACGAACATATTTCCTTAGTGCTTCTATCTTGCATACTTTTGGTCTCGGCATTCTGAAGACCCGTGTCGATTGCTTTTGACTACGTTGTACTAAGCTACACCGGCATTATTCCTACCTTCACAGTGATGCGTGCGAGAGTCCTCGGTTCATAAACATTAGTTATACTACATCGCGCGTTTCCCTGTAAGCAATACTTTCTCTGGGGTCTGGTGATAAGTACGTAAGAAAAATGTAATTTTGTGGTTGAAGATTGAAAAAAAAAATGTAATAGGCAACTATGGAATTAACAATACATTTTTAGCTTAAGAATACTAGCCGATTAAAGAAATTATATTTCTAAATAGTTCATTCTCTAATTGAGGACCGTTTTTACAAAACTTGCTAACTGCAAAATTTTCAAAATTGAGATTTTGGTGGATTAGTTAACATAAGACATGCCTCTACATGATGCTACAGGCTTCTTAGGAAAATCTTATTATTTCCTTCACAGTAGTGTGTCAAAGTGTGATCGTTTTTTCAAAACTTGCTTTCTGCTATGTGAGAGCTATAGCAAAACTTGCAGTTATTTCAGTTTTTTGTGTTGCCTATAAAATTTAGTTTTTTCAGTTAGCAAGTTTTGCAAAAACGGTTCTCAATTGTAATATTCTTTTATCCTTAAAACTAGAGAAAAAAGGTATTTTTAACAATTTCAAATTAGTGTAACTCTGAAAATATTGAAAATAGGACAAATGTTTTAGGTTATGACTTTTTTTGCTCAAAATCTCTTTGGGAATATGCTCCGAAACTGGCTGTAACTCCTCGTGAATGACCCTGTATAAGATTTATTATTGCACAAAATCTTTAGCAGCAGGCTACACATTTGGTGTTCTTAGCTAGGATAATTACTTACTTACTTACTTACTGGCTTCTAAGGAACCCGGAGGTTCATTGCCGCCCTCACATAAGCCCGCCATTGATCCCTATCCTGAGCAAAATGAATCCATTCTCTATCATCATATCCCACCTCCCTCAAATCCATTTTAATATTATCTTCCCATCTACGTCTCGGCCTCCCTAAAGGTATTTTTCCCTCCGGCCTCCCAACTAACACTCTATATGCATTTCTGGATTCTCCCTTACGTTCTACATGCCCTGCCCATCTCAAACGTCTGGATTTAATGTTCCTAATTATGTCAGGTGAAGAATACAATGCGTGCAGTTCTATGTTGTGTAACTTTCTCCATTCTCCTGTAACTTCATCCCTTTTAGCCCCAAATATTTTTCTAAGAATCTTATTCTCAAACACCCTTAATCTCTGTTCCTCTCTCAAAGTGAGAGTCCAAGTTATACAACCATACAGAACAACCGGTAATATAACTGTTTTATAAATTCTAACTTTCAGATTTTTCGACAGCAGACTGGATGATACAAGTTTCCTATATTTATTCTGTGTTTAATTTCCTCCCGAGTATCATTTATATTTGTTACTGTTGCTCCCAGATATTTGAACTTCTCCACCTCTTCAAAAGATAAATTTCGAATTTTTATATTTCCATTTCGTACAATATTCTTGTCACGAGACATAATACTATACTTTGTCTTTTCGGGATTTACTTCCAAACCTATCTCTTTACTTGCTTCCAGTAAAATTCCCGTGTTTTCCCTAATCGTTTGTGGATTTTCTCCTAACATATTCACGTCATCCGCATAGACAAGCAGCTGATGTAACCCGTTCAATTCCAAACCCTCTCTGTTATCCTGGACTTTCCTAATGACATAGTCTAGAGTAGTAGTGTCAGAATTGTAAGCTCCGAAACCGGTTGTGGTGCTAGAGACGTCCAGTCGGAGCGTGAACTTGCTTATGTCTTTGGAAGCACCGGAGCACGCAACGAGTTATAGTGGAGCGCTCCGCTCCGTTTAGGCTGTGTCTGACAACGCTGCTCTAGAGAAAAGTTAAAAAGTAAAGATGATAGTGCATATCCTTGCTTTAGCCCACAGTGAATTGGAAACGCATCTGACAGAAACTGACCTATACGAACTCTGCTGTACGTTTCACTGAGACACATTTTAATTAATCGAACTAGTTTCTTGGGAATACCAAATTCAATAAGAATATAGCTAGGATAATTAGACTATAATTTCCATTTTATAAGTTCGAACGATTACAACACATAGGTACAGTGAAATAGAATTTGAATCCGTGAATTAACTAGTTCATTACTGACATAAAGCTCGCGGATAAATGACTGGGATTCTTTACGAGCTTGGCAAATGAAAGCAATGCTTGTCCTCGCCCGGCCGGACTCCCCTCACAACTATTCGGCCGGAATGATTTGAATCGAGGAGGAAGGGATGAAGCGAAGCGACACATCATAAAACCCTTGAATGAAAGTCATCTGGTTTTCCGCTGTAATGCAAATCTGTGGATCCGTTGATGACGATCAGATGACTTAATAGCGTCTCCCCGAGGGGAAATTCCGTAGTTGTTGATTGGCTTTCGTGTTGAAGAAACTATTAATGCAGTACCACAAGACCGTAATTGTTCATAAAAGAGCTATTAATGCTATACATTGTATGTGCGATGGTTTTGCGCTGCGACAATTATGATGCGCCTGTTCGTAGTAATTAGTGATCAGAAAAACAAGCGGCCGCTCTCCCTCAGAAAACTGAACGACCGTGGCGTTAATCGGCAATTGATTTTATTCAGATCAACAAGGAACTAAGTCTTATGCTTATTGTATCGGATTATTTTTCAACATGGCTGCAATATCGCGCATAATGCACTATAACGAATGTCGTTGTTGTTGTTATTGTTGTTTTATAATGCCAGGCGTTTGACAATAAAGTAATTTGATCTCTTGGCTGTACTGGAATTGGTTCCCAAATCTGTGAATTAGTTCCCAGTTCGTCCCAGAGCTATACTCGAGTTGGTTCCAGGTTGATTTCTCCTGTGTACTGCAATTGGTTCCCGCGCTAGATCAAGACAGAAAACATTTCCCTTCCCATTTTATACAGACTTTGGACTGTCAACGACTGTCTACAGTAGTAGGTAGGTTAAAAATATTTTGTACTTGGCGGACACGCTGCGTCGAATAACTTCACAATTTTATTTCTGTACTGGTAAAAATTTGAAACAAACGTGTCGCAGGAATGCATATCTACTTACACTGCCATCAGAAAGCTTTTCCATCCAATCTTTCACAAAAGTTTCCTTTTGTTGCATTATCTTAGGCCTACATTTACTTTTACTCCTAAGCTTAATGTAAGCATCGCACTGAACCTCCTTCAGAGCATCTGCAAGTGCAAATATATTTGGGTGTGGAACACAAAAGTGCGCATTAAGTTTACTGTGAAAAGATTTACAACAGTTGGTTGTTCGCTCTAAGGAAGCAGTAAACTCAGCCCTTATTGGAGGTGGATGCTCACTTGTTGGTGTAATATAAGTATGGAGGAGGTAATCAAAGAACTGGTCCAAAAGATCGTCTATAGGTTTGACAGCCATTAAGTCATTAACAAAACAATCTTAAACTTCTTGAGGAGCCAATAAATGCAGTCCGAATATAGTTTTTAGAAGCTGACCAATTTCAGATTCCTTACTTTTAAATTCCGCATTCAAACCTAAGGTTTGAATTTTCCTCCACCAAGATTGTGCAAGATGGAACCTACATTGGACATGGGGAACCAACTCACGTTGTTGATTTTTTGTTTGGGAACCAACTGCAGAACAGCGGATCTCTTGCACTCCAATATTTTTCAAAGATATTATCATGGTCAGCCACTGAAGCACAGATTTTGAGGTGTTCCGAATCCATTTCTTGGTTTGAGTTGCACAATGGGCAGTTACGGACTGATATACAGTGAAACCTCTCATTTACGGACATCGAAGGGACATAACAATCTGTCCGGATCTGGGAGGTGTCCTTTATTGGGAGGGAGACTCCCCATTCTAACAGAAAATTTATAATATGCATTATGTATCCCTTCAGCTTTAAATGAAATGTATTACTGTAGTTTAATTCTAGACACAGTATACTGTACTACAGTAAATTCTTTGCACCTTTGAACTACAGCAGGTAAGTCCGAAAAAGGAAAATACAGTACTGTGCCATGCAATTTTATTCTAGGTCTACAGTTATGCAGTTTTCAGTTTTCAACTTAACCTTTACGTTCAGGTGCTATGTCTCTCGAAATAGAACAACTGATTGAAGTGAAGAGAATAATCCTATTAACCCTATCATGTGTCGAATACAATTTCACGATCGCGGAAACCTTGAACCCATCAGACAGGTTAAATTTTATGATTCTGTTTATCCACCCGCTTCCAGCTAACAAGGGGTAGCTGTCTGGGCTAGTGGTAGCCTACGAGACCATTATTGTCTTCATTCATGTTAAGGAATTTAATTCTCAAAACTAAATTTTGCATTTTTGTAACACATTAGATCTTGAAATTCAAGTTCTGTCCGCAGTCAGGAGATAAAGCAAGCTTTAGGACTGTCAAACAGCTGTTCCTGTCCGTGTCTGAGAGTGTCCGTAAACGAGAGTTAAATTTATCATTATTTCTGTATTATTTCAGTTGGGACATAAAAATCTGTCCGTATATGAGGAGTGTCCGTATCTTGGGGGTGTCGTAAGGAGAGGTTTCGCTGTATTCCAATTATATGCAGGTGTTTGGCCAAACAGTCATGGCCTGTTGCCAATCTAAATGCAGCTACAGACGATTTTCGTGGTAAATCGGGAATTAACTGTGGATTATGACGCAGAGAGTTCCATTTTTTCCTTTGAGATTGAACGAATGTAAACAATTGCATTTTATCCGTATTTGATTCTGCATCTAAATCAGTGTAGAATACCTAGTAGTAAAGGTGTGGTGTGTTCCCTACGGTGGCTGAGTGGTCAGATCTTCAGACTGTCAAGCAGGCGGTCCGGGTTCGAGTTCCGGTTAGCCTGGGATTTTTCATTGTAACATGCGCTTTTAACATAAGAAAAGCATTTGATACAGTGAAACATGACATCTTAATTGAGAAATTAGACTTATTAAGAATCAAAGGTAATGCTTTAAACTTAATAAAATCGTATCTTAACGACAGAATTCAAATAACGAAAATTGACAATTATTCAAGTGAACCTTTAATTATTAATATAGGTGTTCCCCAAGGCACAGTTCTAGGCCCTATTCTATTTTTAATATATATTAATGACTTATTAAAAATTGACTTACAATAATACAATGGTGTTCACTATTCTTATGCAGATGACACAGTTTTACTTTTTGGTGGAAAAACCTGGCATGATGCATATAATAATTCAAATAATGGACTTCAATTAATAAAAAATGGTTTGACATAAATTATCTTTCTATCAACGAAAATAAAACCATCATTATTCCATTCTCATTATCTGAAAAATGTAACAAACCTCCTACATCTATATTAAGTATTAAATTACATAATTCTGATTGTTGTCTTATACAGTGTAAATGTCCGATTATTAAAGAGTCCTCTGAAGTTAAGTATTTAGGCATAATTTTCGATAATCATTTAAAATGGAACCAACACATTAATTACCTTTGTAATAAATTACGTAAAATAGTATATTATTTTGTTTTATTGAGGAATTACTTGTCAATAAGTTTATTACGTACAATATATTTAACTTTATTTCAATCGGTAATTATGTATGGAATTATAGGATGGGATAGCTAATTTAAATCCAATTTTAATCCACTTTATTTATTACAGAGGAAAATAATTAAAATATGTCTTCATAAACCTATTGATTTTCCATCTCAAAATTTGTTTATAGACTTTAATGTACTTAACGTAAGACAAATTTATTATATTGTATTAATAAAATTCATACATAAAAATCGAAATAATTTTGAATTGTATTCTCATAGTTATGAAACAAAAGGAATGAATTCTTTAAGATTCTTTGAACCAAAATGCAACACTGTTACAGTATTTAATCATAGTAGTAATTTAGGGCCAAGAATATATAACAAATTTATATTTAAATATCCTAATCTTGTCAATTCTAATAGTTCTAGTATTAAATTAAAAAATTTATGTATGGATTTTATAAAAATTGGAAAATTGTAAATTTAAATTTATATACTATAATTGCAAATTGTATTGTATAATTATTAATTATAATTGTATTGTATAATTATTAATTTCAATTCAGGAATCCGCCCCTGAGCACGAGTTCTACTCTTTCAGGGTATCATTTATGTTAAAATTATTAGCAACATAATAAATAAATAAATAAATAAATAAATAAATAAATTAAATAACATAGTTTTGGCGAAACCAAACAAATAAAAAATCAAAGCGACAAAACTGACAGATCATTTGTTTGATTCACTTCATACAGATTCATAAAGAATTTATTATAGAATATTATGGAATACATCTAAAAGTTCGAGATCGTATACTTGCAGAAGAAAAAATTCATGACGCAACTGAGCATAGACGTAGTTCGAGTCCCGGTCAGGCCTTGAATTTTTCATCGAAAATTCCATAGTGACTCTTACGGCGGACAAGGTCGGAGTTGGAGTTTTTCTCGGGGTTCTCCCGTTTCCCCATATTAGGCATCTACATCATTCCGTCAACATTTCTCCATTTTGTCATCATTCCATTTCATTCCTCGAACGCCGAAGAGGACTGGCCTAGGAACGAGTGGGGTTGCCTGATGGATACGCAGCGAACCTTAATGTAGTCAGCCGGTATGGGTTTGGGAATGCGCCTAGATTGAGAGTTAGGGCAGTAGATCGTAAAAAGTTGCAGTGTTGGGCCATAGTGCCTCTCTCCCGAAAATTATATTCCATTGCAAGCATAGACGAAGGAAATTAGCCACTGGTATAGCTCGTGCGTTGAAGCAATTGCCTACTGATCCGAAGCTGCACTCGGGCGTGAGTTCGATTCCTCTTCGGGCTGACTATCTGGTTGGGTTTATCCGAGATTTTCCCCGACTATAAGACGAATGTTAGATAATCACATCACTAAGTTACTTATCTCTCTACTTACCTATTATATATTTATCTATTCATGTACTTATTTATTTATTTATTTAGGCCTGGAACCTACCCATTTATTTATTTATTTATTTATTTATTTATTTATTTATTTATTTATTTATTTATTTATTTATTTATTTACTTATTTACTTACTTATTTACTTATTTAGTTACTTATTTACTCACTAACTTACTTACTTATTTATTTGTTTATTCATTTATTTATTTATTTATTTATTTATTAACTTATTTATTTATTTAGGCCTGAAACCTACCCTATTTATTTATTTATTTATTTATTTACTTATTTATTTATTTAGGCCTGGAACCTACCCTATTTATTTATATATTTATTTACTTATTTATTTATTTATCTACTTACTTATTTAGGCCTGGAACCTACTCTATTTATTTATTTACTTACTTAGTTATTTAGTTACTTATTTACTTATTTATTCATTCATTTATTAATTTACGTATTTATTTATTTATTTACTTATTTATTTATTTAGGCCTGGAACCTACTCTATTTATTTATTTATTTACTTACTTATTTATTTATTTCTTTACTTATTTATTTTGGCCTGGAACCTGCTCTATTTATTTACTTATTTATTTATTTATTTACTTACTTATTTATTTATTTATTTATGCCTGGAACCTACTCTATTTATTTACTTACTTACTTACTTATTTATTTATTTATTTATTTATTTATTTATTTATTTATTTATTTATTTATTTATTTATTTATTTATTTATTTATTCAATTGACTTTATACTCAAACAAACAATTTGTCAATTTTAGCTTGCAATGGCAAAGTGGATAGAAACTTTGATCTTCAAAAATAAAATATTTTAAAATGTTCAAATACTGCCATATAAAATAATGGTTATCTATTATTGATATTGCCTACAAAACTAGTTGGTTTAAGTTTCACTTCAGAATACACAATCATCAATTCAACAACATCCTAATCAAATATCTTGCAGAAACACCAACTGTTAGATGACAACTTTCTCGCCCTTAACCAAGTAAAAGTGACGAAAATTATTATTTGCTCACAGTATAAGATAATCACTATGATCACGTACGCTCTAAGGCTACAGCAAAAAAGCAGAGATAATCATGTTGATGTAACTATGTGTATTTTTAAACTTTGGGTTGCATACCATATAGTTAGAATGCACACCATCACATCATAATACTGTTGCATCAAACGAGATGGTGTAAAGTCTAATAGATTTATAGCCAGGCAGTTAGGACCAGAATGAAACAATGAGGGCTGAGGGGCGAGGGGTTTTTCGAGCCAGATAAGGAGGAGAAACCAAGTGGAGCTCCAAGCAGTGGCGTGCCAGTCTTTATCTCTCAACACAGATTGCAATCACAGTACAGGAATAGCAACTCAGAAAATTAATGCGGAATGAAATATATTGTGTGAAGTGCTATCGCTTCCCATACGTGTAACATCTAAGCTCGAGAGAAAAATGAAAAATCCGCTAAATATAGGTACACAACGGCTATGGAGCAGCTTCGAACGCTGCGTGTTGAATCGACGGTCGTGAGTTCGAATCCGTTCAGAGCATGCATCACGCCAGTTGAATTATTTAAGATCTAACAAAGGAATGTTCAACAGTGGAAGGTTGGATAGGACCTTCATATTTTATACACTGAAAGGTCGCATTTATAACAAACTAGTGGCTTGTGCAGCAAATGCTGCAAACTAAGTTCATTAGACGTTCAAATAAACATTTTTCAGATTTATTTTCAATGAAAAAATACCAGACATCTTGAAAGTTATTTGCTTCCATTATAATGAAACATATTCTCTCTGAATGGTTTTTATGCCAAATACTTTTTCTTGAACCTATGTATCCTATATATCTTGAGTTTCAACGCGAAAACGCAAGTAACAATGTCAGGGCGATCAGTGGGTTTTTCATGTGGGAGTAAAGCAATAGCTATTTCAGGTCATTGTGGATTGTAAAAGTCAGGTTTGCTATGCTTTTGAACAATAGACATATAGCTGCTGCATGTAGATCTTGAAATGTAGAGGTAAAATCATTTTATCCTGCTAAGAGATCTTATTTTATCAGTAAGTAATACCGTCTTTCCTTAGGAAATACCGAAGAGAATGACGCATATAAGTATCTTCACCACACCGCCATTAAGTATATGAAAAAGACCCAACCCCACTTGATTAATAACTATAAAAATATTTGATTTTTAATAATATTATTATCTTACGTAAGTTTTATAGCTTTCAGTTACATACACTATATATTCTACATAGCCGCTACTCAGTAAAATATAGAAATCAAAATCTAATTCAAGTTATTCTGTACATCTACTTACATAACCCCAAAAGTTTTACTTTCATATCATCAATATAGCATTAATATGTATAATTAATGAAAAATAGTCACGTCATGGCATTAACTACAATAATATTTTATTTCTAATGGTAATAATGTTATCAAACCACCTCAAGTTTTGTAGTTTTTAATATCCAATACACAGCTGTACCCAAAAAATTACACACCACAGAATTGAACCTGTAAATTATTTTCAGTAAATTAAGTTTCTAATAACCAATTTAATTTGAGCTCTAAATATGTCAGCATTCTTGCAGATCATGGCCTTCGTGTAATATTGTTTACTGTAGTGTGTGTTTTGTTTTATTCTGAAATGCAATTAGCTAGTTCTCGAAACTGACGACAGATGGATTCTGGAAAATAGGAAAATTATGTTGAAAAATTGACATTTCACTGAAAACTACTATTTTCCTGAAAAACTTTGAGTGCCAAGCTTCAAAATGGGGGGTAATTTATTAAAATCCGTTCAGCCGTTTTCCCGTAATTTCCATTGCCATATATATATATATATATATATATATATATATATATATATATATACTGTATATTTTCTGCGAAAGAAATTTGTGTTTACTAACCTAAGCGTTACTTTGGCACAGAGACTGCAACGTGTTCATAATATGTGCGTCCCTTTCGTCTGCAACATTTTCCGGGCTGATCGTCTAACACCGCCCCTCGAAATGTTGACATGGCTCCGTTTAGAAAATAGTATAAAAATCCACCGTCTTTCCCTACTTTTTGATATAGTACATTTCTCCATTCTGTCTACCTCGTGTCTCGCTTTCAAGATTTATCCATCCACCATCCAGGCATCTCGAACTACAGACTCTGTGACATCATACGTCTCTGCTCTCGAGCTCCTGAAGAGGGGAAGCATAGCTATGAGAGCAAAGTAAGAGGAATGGCAGTGGAAGGGATGGAGATGTCTAAAAGCGGAGATACAACATTACCACAGTCTACTATATATAGTCACGAAGCTTGAGTTTTGAGGGTGCTAGAAACAATAGGCTGTCACGGTATTATTTTGCATTGCCTGTAATGAGGCGATATTAGCGATCCTAGTGGTGAGCAACTACCTAATGTTTGCATATATACTACGTCTTGAGCTTCGCGACTGTGTATACTAGACTGTGATATTACCCTTCCTCACGTGCTCTACTAGATCTGAGGAGAAACGCGCACTCACGTCACAGTTGGCAATGACTGATCTAGACAAAAGATCACAGTACTCCTCAGACATCAAACGAATTTAACAATAAAGTAAGGAAGCATTTGTCATTTAATTCTCGTTACCAACAGTAATTTCTTCATTTTTAATGCTTAATAATAATAATAATAATAATAATAATAATAATAATAATAATAATAATAATAATAACAGCATAAATATTGAAATCACCTCATGATACTATTAATACTATTATTCTCAATATTAATTATTATTATTTCTCTCAAGGTTTATCGTTCTTTCACTAGCACTACTTACCTTTTACGTACCTCATATTCTAAAGAAGTAAATTAAATGACAAGACACGCAAACTTTTATTTCACTCTTATTATTTATTGTTATTACCCACTGTCACATTATTGTTTGCGAAGCATATTAAAAACGCACATTGCACTCTTTTTACCAATTAAAAACACACATAACATAGACTAAAGTCAAAACTATGTTAAAAACGCACACGAATTTCTTTTCCCACTTGTACAGACTTAGGACTGTCTATTGCTTACGTATGTATAAACGAATAGTTAAGTTAGCAATAGGTGTGGTTAAAAATTGGTAAGCGAACTTGTGATAGAATTAGTTAAAATTAGTTTAAATTGCGTTATTAGCGTCAACTTTTTGGTAAGTTAAGTAAACTAACCTTCTCTAAAAATTGCAATCCGGTAATCTCGCTTCTATTATACTTTTCCTGACAATGTCTAATGTAGGTATGTGTTTTCTCCTGCTTTGTTTTGCGCTGTTTCTTGCTGGCACCTCCAATTTTCAAATACGTTTCTGCTTGAACTTTTATGAAGATATCTATGGCTAAGTGGATTGATGGGTGTGAATTATAAAAATTATCTTTAAAATGTTTATGAAAAGACTCTGCTCCGTTGGTTGTGTGGAATAGTCTTCGGCCAAGTAAGTTTCTAGAACAGTGATGTCAAAGCAAGCGCATTTTTCTGACCTTGACGTCGTGCGCGGGCATTAAGCGCTAGGTATGCTAGGAGGAATAAGCAACCAGTTGGATTAAGAAAACAGTGGTGCACAAACTTCAAACGGAACGTGAAATTTTATATCGTTATTTTTATATTGCTTCTTTCTGTTTGTTATTTTCTATATTGTCTGTAAAACAAAAGTACTAACATCTATTTCTTAGCCTAATATTACAGTTGTGTTTTAAATGTTAATATTATAATAAAGAGTAAAGAAGGAATATTCACACAAATTCCATAATAACTACAACTATACTGTACTAAGTGAATTAAACACATCATTCATAAATAAAGTGTTATCCTAAAGAAAGACACTGAATATGACATGATAAGTTGAAATTGATATTGATGGTATCTTTAGCCTTATAAAGGTAATAAAAAAATATTATAGTACAAATCACAGTTGTCTAGGTATATGTTTTAACTGTAACTAATATTATATAATAAAACTCTTATCGCATTATGCTTTTAGTTGATATTGGTCCTCAACTTTCTGTTATCAGAATATTAAATTATCTTGAAATCTGCTGAAGCTATAGAGCTGACGTTTTACCAACATATATGCACATATCTTTTGTTTGTGATGTAACAGCATTTGCTTTGTTAATTCATTTCCTTACAAACATTTTCCATGCGAATATTTTCAAACATTTTAATACACTATCTTCAATAATACGTATTTACGATATATTAGATTTACGAAAAAATTGTTTTAGTACCTGTAAGACTACTAAACAAACATATCTAAACATTTCACTTTTCTGTAAAAAGTTGAGAAAATATTCCTTTTGAATAACAAAGCAAACTTGTGAAAAATGAACATTAACATTAAAACTTACATTCTTAAAATGCACTCATATTTCTCAGACAAATCTAAAAATTAACATGGATACAGTTTTAATAAGTTCTCTTCCCTTTATCCATTGAATCATTGCTGGCCATCCCTGTATATAGCTCGATCAAGTGGCATATACTCCCTCTTTCGTCTGTCTCTTTCCTTTCCGCTGTAAAGCGCTAAGGCTCTCCTCTCCTGGGCTCTAAAGCGCGCGCTTGCTCCTATGGGCATCGGTTGACGTCACTGTTCTAGAATATAGTCACAGAAACTGCTAACTCTGTCCGTTTCTGGTGCAACACTAATAAGGTCTACAAAGGATTCAATTTCATCTTTAAAAATGTTGGATCGAGCCTCTTAATGTTGTGCGCTTTCAAAAACATATCAAACTTTCGAAACAGTGCGCTTTCAAAACTATCTAAAACTTTCGAAATATCGAACTTGTGTTCTTTCGATGCGTACTCATTGTTTGTACGTTCCAGTTATTATAATGTAAACATATTGTATTCTATTAGAGTCTGGTTGGGCGGAAGAGAAGGCTTACTGGTCTTAGCTCTGACAGATTAAATATAATAATAATAATAATAATAATAATAATAATAATAATAATATTATTATTATTATTATTATTATTATTATTATTGTTACTACACATTCATTACCCTCATTAAATTACTTTTAAGAATACTGCATTAGCTGTATAGCGAAACTTTATGGGAGATCCAATGTAAAAAAAAAGACTGAAATTGAGATCTAATGAAGATCTTGTCCAAGTCTGAAGCGATGGGGATTATGTTTGCATTTTCTTTTGGAGTGTATGTTAAATATTATTAATATTAATGTTGGAAAATATTTCGTTAGTATGCATACTAAATTCACTGTAAAAATGAGTTTCTACCCTTAATTTAAAACGCATCTTTGTAACAGGCTTTTGTATTTGTAAAAGTTACTTTCCCGAAATTCATTAAAATACAACACAAACTCAGTATCACGAGGGCTAAATTGTTGTTCACTCATTGAACATCACCTAAATACAGTTAAAATATACTGTGCCGTTAATGCTAAGGGATAGTATTATTTAATTTTTAAACGTTAATTAATTTATTGTAGTTAAAACTGCCATAAATGTATAAAACGCTCGTATAATAGCATATAAACTTTACAAATGTTTCTCTTATGTTGTACTTATAAAGTAATATGTGCAATAAACGTGAAAAACAATCCATTCAACATTTTGCTTACGAAAACAATATGCGATACTGAACGATATTTTAACATTAAAGAACAGTTACTGTAGTTTCCATATTAAATTATTTAAAGTAAAATTTTGCGACAGTGATCGTAATGATACTTAACTGGGTCCATATAATCAGAACAGGAAATGTTACAGATTTAATTATTGAGTTTCTCATATGCTCAAAAACAGGGTGATATTAAAATGTTACTACTTGTCATGTAATTATATTGATTGTCTTCATCGGTTGATAACCATGAATTGAATATTAGACTTCTTCGATTTTTAAAATATAAATTATAATTTAAAAAGCATACTTACTTACTTACTTACTTACGAGCTTTTAAAAAACCCGGAGGTTCATTGCCGCTCTCACATAAGCCCGCCATCGGTCCCTATCCCGAGCAAGATCAATCCAGTCTCTATCATCATATCCCACCTCCCTCAAATCCATTTTAATATTATCTTCCCATCTACGTCTCGGCCTCCCCAAAGGTCTTTTTCCCTCCAGCCTCCCAACTAACACTCTATATGCATTTCTGGATTCGCCCATACGTGCTACATGTCTTGCCCATCTCAAACGTCTGGATTTAATGTTCCTAATTATGTCAGGTGAAGAATACAATGCGTGCAGTTCTGCGTTGTATTTAAAAGGCATGTTAGGATAAATTTTAGCACTGAGTAAAGACTACCATGAAATAGGCCTATGTTAATGTAGTAATTTTTTTGTGTCTAAGCTACAATTTTGAATCATGTATTCACCGAAGTATGAAAACTATTTCACAATCTTTCGGGTTTCCTGAATTTTTTTTATAGAAAATAACTTAGACATAAAAATAGTAATATGCGTTACAAGAGCGGTATGTTGAAGTTTTCATGTTCGAGGAAAAGTTTGAAAAAGCGAAACGTAATTGAGCTTTTTTAATTTCCGAGAATTGAAAGAAAACATACCGCTCGTGTATCTTACATTATTTTGTGCGAAGATCGTTTATTACATACCTGAAAGAGGAATTTCTAATTAGTTGCAATGAAATCTCCATCTTGGTTTCTGTTCAATGACGGCAAATTTGCTAAACAAAAATATCTATCTTCAACATTGTTGCTTCAAAATGTTTTCTGTGTTTACTATACTCCAGCAGGCCGTGATATACGTATTTTTTTCCCCCAGTCTATGATGAGGCTGGAATCTTGCTGATTTTTTTACGGCTTCCTTAATGTTACTTGCATCACGAATGCAGTAACTTTAGTGGAGTTGTAGAGTTTACTTAATTTTTGCAAATATTTAAAAACAATAATTAACAGTGCAATTTAGGTGAAATTGCAGTGGTAAGTTTCCAATTTATAATTATTACTATATTGAATGTCTCTAAAAATAATATGTTAAAAGCCTAAAGCAGTAAAATCAATATGTCACTTAAGCAGTAAGAAGAGGGAAATTGTTATGTGTGTTAGGTTGGGAATACTGAATGTGGAATTTTAGACTTTCCGCGGATTGGTTTTGTGCGGAAACCAACCAAGCAAATACGCACGATCTCGCACAAACATTATTTTCATGTATTTACTTCTATAAAAAGTATGATACTATATTTTATTTAGTTGTTTTATAGAAAGTTCTTATTTTCTGTCAGTCACTTTTCCCTGAACAAACACAATTCAGTTTCACAATGCACATAGCACGAATAACGAAACAAAAATGTGATATGAAATACAAGGCTTTGCTACACTTATTTAAGCTTGGAAATAAGCGTTATCTATTGAGAGAATTAAAATATTATGGAATAATAAGAAAACTTTCATTATAAATTTATACGATCAAATTGTTCAATCTTGAAATATAATTTTTTGGCTTCTTTTCAATCTCATAATTAAATGTACAATTTTTTTTTGTTCTTTACGTAATTAAGTTTTGCCTTATATTTAAGAACAATAACAAAATCGTGTTTTGTGTACAGAAACATTAGGCATTTGGAAACAGCAAAAGTATACCTATGGTTGTGTAGTCAGCATGCAGTAAAAGATTCAGTTACATAATTTTGTAAATACTTTATGATGTTATTGAAAATGGTAGTTCGGTACCAAAAGCAAAGTATCTGAATGTGGTTCTGTCTCATCCTTGCTTTCCCCGTGAAAGTAAGAGATGTCTTGGTAGGCCCACAGTACGTCGTTTGTCAACCCGCTGGTTGCGTTTACAAGGCTTCAAAATTCAAACTCTCTTCTAAGATAGCATTTGATGATTGCTAAAGAGCGGGGGAAGTCTGGTCTTTGACGGATTGTCTTCACGCCACTGACAGAGACGACACGAGCCTGTTCCATCGGTGGGTCGGCCCATCAGCCCAACTCCTCATGGGGAGGACAGCACCATGATTATCATGACGTCACCTATGATTACCTCATGATAAATTCTCCTCGACCACATTCTCTTCATGGGCCACGCAATGAGGTGCTCCAGGCGTAGCATAATTTTTACGTCGTGTGTGCTGCCTGACTGTATGAATTGAAGACACAAAAGTTTATGCAGTGTCTATGAATTGAGAAGAGAGTAAAACACGGAAAATAAGGCGTTCATTATTTAAGGTAAATTGTCACTGTTGACTAGACATCAGCGTGCTGCATTTACTTTCGCTGACAATAAATTTTAATACAAATTTAATATAAACAACGTAAAACATTTGTACATGATGCTGTGACATAAACTTATACATCAAGGGACATCAAATTACACTGATTAACAGTCATTTTACGCCAGACATAAAACTAACAAATTCCTACTAAATTCGACCTCCTAAATTAAAAAATAACAGCAAAATGTTCCATCAGTTCGGGTTTTCGAGATGCACAATATAATTCATTTTCTATGCATTTCATTAAAAAAAATCACCGTATTTCGTGTTTAACTATTTTGTCTTACAAATGTGACGACCCATTATGTGAAAACAATATCAGTATAAGTAGGCTACCATGTTAGAAGGACTGGTAGAAACGGAAATTATTTTATTGCCCTTTTACGAATCGATTTGGAGGGGCAGGTTTGCGGTATGAATTCGCTTGAGTTTACCTGATTTTACTTGAGATGTGTATTTCTTTCACTGTGGGCTTCAATCACATTACTGTAGTTTATATTTTACAATAGACCACCCTGTGAAAACCATTTCTAGAAGCGGTAAATTGTTTTATTGCCCTTTTCGGTTCCATTTGGAGGGGGGGGGGGAAACAGGTTCGCCGTATGAAATCGCTGTTATTTTACGTGGTGTTAATATTCTGTGTAAGACCTGTATTTCTTTAAAGTGTGCTTTAATAATAATATTATTCAAAGTAGGAATTATTTATATGTGCGGATTTGAAGGTTGTAGCATTGCTTCTTAGAATGCAATTAGGCTACACAAAATGTTGCTGCTTTCTCTGCGAATGGGGCAATCGCGCTCGCGATAAGCATTATAAAATAAAACGAAAATCACTAGAGCCAGGGAACAAAAATATTGTACCTCAAAGTAAAGTAATTTTACCCCCTTTACACATTAAGTTAGAATTAATGAAGAATTTTATTAAAGAGTTAAATCATAAAACTGAAGCATTGAAACAAATCCAGGAAAATTTCCTGCTACTAGAGACTCAAAAATAAAAGAGGGAGTTTTCAATGTACCACAAATTAGAGAAATAATGAAGGACAATCACTTCGAATCTTTGTTGGAAGGAAAAGAGAGCTCGCGTCGCCTTGATTGCATTCAAGGATGTTGTATTAAATTTTCTGGGTAACCGTTAGAAGTGAGAACTATGAAGATCCAGTGCTAAATTTACTGTTGGCGTATGAAACTATGGGTTGTAACATGTCCCTGAAAATTCACTTCCTTCACCTCCATCTTAACTTTATCCCCGAGAATTGTGGCGATTTCAGTGATGAGCATGTGAGCGCTTCCATCAAGAAATTTCAACTATGGAAAAACGATACCAAGGACAGTGGAGTACCAATATGCTAGCAGACTATTGGTGGACTTTAGCTCATGATGTACCTGATGTCCAGTATAAAAGAAAATGCAGCAAAAGAAATATGTAATCTTCTGAACAGTGAGTATCTCACCTTATTGTCATTATATAAAGCAGTATTTTTAATAGACATAAATTCGAAAATTTCTCGAAAACCGTAACCAACAACTGTTTTTTATTGTCATATTCGTATTCAGGAGGCTTAAATTATAATTATAGAAAACATGTATCACATGCCGAACATAAAAAAACAGTTAAAATTTATTACGCAATGTTATGCACACATATAATTATTAAAACTAGTATTATATTCAAAGGCCAAATAGCATTATGACTGAAAAGAAAAATATTCAATCAGTGCATTTTACCTGTTGCCACTTATGAATCTGAAACGCGGACGGTTAGTAAGAGAGCAATTCAGAGACTAGAGACAATACAAATGAGTATGAAGAGATGCATGTTAGGCATTACAATGAGAGACCACAAAAGGAACCAATGGATCAGAGTGCAAATAAGGGCGGAAGACAACATAATACAAATTATAAGTTACATTTGAAAGGAATTGGACAGGTCACTTTGCAAAATAACAGATAAGAGATGGCCAACAGAAATTCTTCACTAGATTCAAAGGGATATCACGAAACAAGTAAATCGGCAGCATATTAAATGAACAGAGGAACTCAATTCTGTTGCCGAAGTCTAATGGGAAAATAAACTTCTAGATAAGAAGAATTGGAAGAGAAGAAGAGAAGCCATTATTCTGCTGCAGATTGACACTAGTTCTTTTTTATTTTTTTTATTTATTTAATTAGCTAGCTACAAATTAAATTTATAAAACAAAAATGTTTCTAGCCAATACCGTAAGAGCCAGGCTCGTGTACGGTGTCGTCTTAGCCAATAATATAACATAAAATTTACAAGGACAGTTTCCTAAATACAGTGAGTAACTTAATTCAAACCAATAAATACAACACAAGAGCAAAAGAAATAGATGAAAGAGAAAAAGAGAGAAAAAAGCACATTTAATATAAATTGACAATCGGACAGAAGCCAGTGATATTCAATAAAAACATTAATATAGTCGACGGAAATAAAAGGTAAAAAAATACATTTGTTAATATCATTAATAATTTTATAAATTTCTTTTTTAAAAGCTTCAATTCTAAAATATTTCAAATTTGGAAAATGGTTTGTAATTTTATTATAAAGTCTTGGGCCGAAACTAGCATCATGTTTAAGAGCTGCACTTGTATGACATTTAGGTTCAATTAATGTCTTCGAGTACGATATTCATGTCGATTAGATTTATGTTTTATTTGATTTCTGTGGTAGTAAGTTAGTAAACTATATTTATAAATTTCTTCAATAGTTAATACTTTAATATCTATATAAATTAAATTTGTTGGATAATCCATATTTTTGGTTAGAAAAATTTTTATTAATCTTCTGTGTAATAAAATTAATGGATTAAGTACAGATGATGCTACTCCATGATGAATATGATATGTAGACTTAATTATGAAGATGTTATGTAATTACATTAACATGGGCAAAATACTACAAAATTCAATGAGTTGTAACTCTGGTAGTTTATAAGACTACTCATAAAGGAAATTGCTACTGAGTTCATGTCGAAACCTACTCTTAATTTTATTGTATTCATCGTTAGATATCCATACAAGGTAGACAAATGCAAACAACGAATTGCTAATACTATTGTAATGTTGCGAAATTAAAGATTGAATAAAATATTATCGAGACATTGAGGAGCCCCGTTCTTGAACAGATATTGTCCACTCAGCTGGCGCAGTGCGTTGACTGTATAGTATTACTTTTCATGTCACGTGGCTGAGCAGCGAGGCATTCCACTACTCTGTCAAGTATGCATTATTGCTAGTATGTTTTCACACTCTTACAGTTAGTATAGACAACTATTTTTTTATATTCCTTTATCTGCCCTAGAGACATATGTGTGCAGATTGAAGGGAGGTTTGGACATGAGATCATTAATAATTTTTTGTGAGCGCAAGATTACAATAAAGCATAATGTCTCGGTCACAAAATAAGAAAAAAATTAAGGAATTCTAGTAAAAAGGCGAAAATTGAAAGGTCTGGTACTTACAAGAGGTAAAAATGTGTGAAGGGAACAGAACTGGATCATGAATCCGTGGATTTTAAGGGAACTTGTACGGAAAAAATTAATTATAAATTCATAATACTTAAACTGCAAATGCACAAGAAGTTGTAGCTATTTCAAGTAAATTTTACAGCGTTATGATTGATCATAATATTTGAGCTGTAATACGAATACTTAACTTCCAGATGTACAGCATTTTCTTTATTCCCTAATACATTCTGGGTAAAAACATTTGCATATGTAGCAGCCTAGTTTATACAACTCGAAAACAAATTATAATGCGTATCAGAAATTTTATATAGTTATTCAGAACTCAAGTATACGTTAAAAGTTGATTTTGGAAAAATGTCTTTAATTAACAACTAAAAATTGAAGTGTTAGTTTTGAAAAACATGTGGGCAAGTTTAATTTGTTCATTCACAATTTCAAAAGAAAATCTGTATCACTCTTATAAGAAATAAAATAATTATTCATTATGTTTATCGATAATAAAACAGAGCGAACCGTAAGTAATGTCATTAATTTCAGGGGCTATTCTTTGAGATATTTCAAACAAAAAAGTTTAATACAATTTTGCTTTCTTTTCAAGATAAAAATTGTTTTACATGACACATTTCATAGCGTGTTTTGGGAAAGCCATTGAATTAATTCCCAATGTGCTCAGTTAATTTAAGAGCGCAGAGCACTATACAGATTTAAAGAAAAAAATAAAAATTATTTAACTCATTAATTATCATAATACACTGCTCTCTTAAACTGAACGAACATACTGGGAATTAGATGAATGACTTTCACAAAACGCACTATGAAATGTTTCATATAAAAACAATTCTTATTTCGAAGAGGAAACAGAAACGAGCAAAATTGTATTAAACTTTTTTTGTTTAAAGTATCTCAAAGAATAATCTCCTGAAATTAATAACATTACTTAGGATTCACCTGTACATAAATCAAAATCAAACTTTGAATATAATATATATATATATATGAATTTATTTAATTAAACATGAATTTAATGTATTAAATATGTATTTTATAATAATATATTCCCTATATAATTTAAGTATGATTTCGAGATTTAACGGAGAGAAACGTGTTTTTCTTGTTATTATTACTGTATTATGATGTTCTGTTAGGCCTAATCTTTCATGTTTGATAACATATTTTTTTATGAATTATTTGAATAATAACAATTTAATTAAAAAAATTGTTGTACCGATATGTTATAACGCGAGTGTAAAACAAGTCCTAAAAACCCTGCGTTCTAATGGTGTTTTACTGTAATAGATTACACATTTCTTGAGGATACTCTTTCAACAGTAAAATGCACATCCTTATCTTTTGAAACTGTGAATAGCGAAAATTAAACTTCTCCACATATTTTTGAAAACTAACACTTCAATTTTTTTAGTTGTTAATTAAAGACATTTTCCAAAATCTGCTATAAGAAAGATGATCATTATTCATCGTGTATCATCGGATATATACACACATATATAAATCATACTAAAGTAATATCTTAGATACTTTTATTATATTAAACATGAATGTCATGTAGACTAAATATACAGAGAGAGAGAGAGTCGCCCTGGGTGACGCAGTCAGTATAGTGCTGGCCTTCAGTGCCCGAGGTTGCGGGTTCGATTCCGGCCCAGGTCAATGGCATTTAAGTGTGCTTAAATGCGGCAGGCTCATATCAGCAGATTTACTGGCATGGAAAAGAACTCCTGCGGAACAAAATTCTGGCACACGGGCGACGCTGATATAACCTCGGCAGTTGTGAGTATCGTTAAATAAAACATAATCTTTAACTTTTATACAGAGAGATAGCTGATTAGGGACTTTTTTATTTGTTTAAGACGTGCTTATTGAATACACGCGTAGGTAGCATACAAAATAAATCTTTCACGTAATTATAAGAAAACAAACAGCAGAACTTGAGAGCTTGTACAATCATTTAGCATGAAGCCACAATAGACATGCAGGAAAGTGTGTAGAACTGCCTACCCCCTAAGATTCCCCAGACAATATCAAACATCTTGATGGATGTTAACGCGCTTCTCACAAAATTACAAGTTCTGGTTTTGCCGATTACTAACTCAACGGCCTTGGGGCAATCGAAAATTATACAGTATTAAATAAATAGTAGTTTAAAGGATGGCTGTACTTCGTAATTAAAATTTCTAATATACATATCGCGCACTTTAATTTAACTACGTTGTAGCTATAGTGACTTTCATAGTGTATATAACTGTGGAAAATCACTCTGCTGCTCTATGTATAAGGGCACGTATTCAACATAACAGTCTTCCATAATTGAATTTCGCACTTGCATGAAGTAAACGTGAGAAGCAAAATTTGATATTGGTTCTATTATAATATGGCTGTACATCAAGGATCAAAATGGTGATGATTTTGAGGAACGTATTATATCTATAGTTACACACATATTATTATTTCCACTATCAAGTTTTACACGCTTATTAATTTTTTGTTGAGAGAAAAAGAAAGAAGTAGCTCACTTTGGCTGCAGTGAAAATCGTGGACGTGAATCTCGATCTTCCAGCCAAAAAAGTGAGCCACCTGCTGAGCCTTGATAATTAAAATATATTGAAAAGAATTTGCTATTCCTTATTTTATCCACGCAACTATTATTTCAGAAAGTATTTTACAATTACTCATGAACAGTGTATTAATTTATAATTATTTACGGTACAGCAAAAAAATTGTTTTAATTTCATATGCTTTCATTTACTTGTACTTTTGAAAGTAAATATTTTTCGAATTTATTTAAATTTTGTGTCATATCTCTAATAAGTTAAAAATAAATTGTTATTCAGTTCTACGTCTGTTATTTTAGAATTGAAAAAAAAAAACAATAACTGCTTGAAGAAAATTCTATTTTCATTCAAGGATTTCAGATACAATAATGGTGATATAAACAATTATTGTGACTTTTACAATATCAACGTGTCATTGTGTTCGAAGTAAATAATTTACTAAACTATCACAAAAAATTATATTCACTCGAATAAAATTAATTTATTTATTTATTATGTCAGATGTTTTGTAACTAGTTGTTTTTTCAAATCCAATGAAATCAACGTGTCTCGAAATCATTTAGAAACAAAAAGTGACAGGAGAAAATCCCTATGATTGCGTGTAACGTCTATACACGAATTAGAGTACGTAATGGCATTAGATAAATAGGCCTACAATTTGCATAAAATTTAAGCGTGTCTAATGAAAGGAATGAATTATGAATAACAGTCAATCCTCCTATAATAGTAGCAGCAATAATAATAATAATAATAATAATAATAATAATAATAATAATAATAATAATAACAATAATAATAATAACAATAATAATAATAATAATAATAATAATGCGTTAAAACAAAATACACTATCAAAAGAATAAATAACTAAATCAGTTTTTTTAAGGGCGTAAGTCAGGAAAAGTAAATTTGTGGGAAATTGAAAAAGACTATGTTAGAGGATAACGATTTGGAAATACAGGATGATTCAAAACCTCTGCGACAAACTCTGATGGGTGATAGATCTAACAATAAGGAACCCTTTTCGTTAAACAACCTATGTCTTTTGACGCGTCGTTTAGAATTTACCGTTGAAAATGTTTTTGCGCGGGTGTACGTCAATGTATGTCAATGTGTGCACCCCTGTTTGTTTGTTGAGAAGTTTGTTAGAGACGAGAAGGGTTGTTGTTGTTTGTTTACGTTTAATGTTCAATATATTTTCCTTTCAGTTCAGTGTAATCATCAATTGAGAATGGATATCTATGCGGTCTTCCACCAATGCGCCGGAGATTAAGAAACCCATTGTCTCGAAGGCGCTGATAAAGTCGAGCAAACATTGTGTGGTGAGGGTGATTTCTGTTTTGAAACTGTTGTTGGTACATGTGGAGAGCTCTTCTTCCATTTCCGCGAGCCTCCCCATAACACATTACCATGTCGGCTAACTCGGGATAAGTGTAGACATCCATTCTCAATTGATGATTAGCCTGAACTGAAAGGAAAAGGTTTTGAACATTAAACGTAAACAAACACAACCCTTCTTGTCTCTTACAAACATCTCAACAAACAAACAGGGGTGCACACATTCGCATACATTGATATACGCCCGCGCAAGGAACGACCACCCATATAAATTGAGGGAAAGAAGACAGAGGACGGACACTGGAAAGTTTTCTTTTCTCAATCGTACTATCAGGGACTGGAATACTTTACCTTCAGACTTACTAAAGGCTTTACCAATAAGCAAAAATGTATTTAAAAATAGGCGTAAGGACTTTACTAATAGACGGTAGTATACTATACACACTACTTAAAGGGTGTAATTGATATCTTGTTATTTGAAGTGTTCTATCAGAGAGGAAGAGTGTTGTGTCAGTAAAGTATATAGTGTCAGTGAAGTCTATTGTGTAAGTGAAGTGTGTTGGTGTCAGTGAAGTGGCTGTGCAAAGTATTTGAACAGTGAAATGGTTAGAAGTGTTAATGAAATCAGGTAGAATCAGTGCAGTGAGTGAGTTGACAGCGAAATAAGTGTAGTGCCGAAAGATACTTGTGCAGGTATGAACCTGTCACACTCGTGGGTCTTAGTTCGAACTTAGGGTTAAGATATAAATTAGATTTACTTTAAATGTTATTTTAAGTGACCATGCTTCATTTAATTTAGGATGCTCATTATTATTATTATTATTATTATTATTATTATTATTATTATTATTATTATTATTATTGTTTTTTAATAGTTGTGTTTATTATTAATTGTCATTATTGAGTGTAATTAGTTACCACTGCCACCGGGTATATACCCATTTGCAGTGAGAATAAATACATACATACAAAAACCTTTTCAACGGTAACTTCGAAACGACGCGTCAAATGACATAAGTTGTTTAACAAAAAGAGTTCCTTATTGTTAGATCTATCACCCCTCAGAGTTTGTCGCAGAGGTTTTGAATCACCCTGTATGTATTTCCGGACATGTGGGCCGATAGTTTGGGTTACCTATAGTTGTTGGTTTTTAAAGTAATTATACTGTCTCGGAGGTTATTTTCTACATATACCTATGACCCCGAAACATTAACACAGAACACAGCTTTGAAGAGTTGCTTATTCATATCATGTCTTAATTATTTAAATCACTGCTCCTTAAACTTTCCGATAAAATTAAATTTAGTATCGATTCACACAGTCATTAAAACTGAGGTATGTTTAGTAGACTTACGCAGATACTGCCACCTCTAATGCGTTATTGTGTTTTTTTTTTTCATTCCAAAGCAATAGGCCTATGTCATCTCTTTACGTAATTACCTATCACTAAATGAAATATAGTTTGAAGTAGATCACTTATCTTATGGAAGAAGCATGTATGTAACTTCTTCGAAGCTCGTCTTTCTATTGTAGTCGGGACCACACTTACCGGCTGAAACAGAAGATAAAGATAGGTTAAAACAAAATTGTTGCTGTTGAACATTAGCCTAAAAGCATAACTTATTTCATTTAAAATGTAGCAGCATTCGTTCAAGTTTTAGATGAGGTTAAAGTGCGAGTGGGATGACGCAAAATATTGATATTCAGCCTATCAAACAATAGGATATGTTCTCAGTATTCAACATATTTCAAAGTACAGATATGACATTAATCTGTTTGTTTTCACGTCTCTACGAGTATACATAGTCTTTCCTTCCATATTACTGCACAGAATTGGATTCATTATTGTGTATGTTTTGGAAAATGTATACAATTCTATAGAAATATGTTTTACTGTATACTCTTGGACAAAATTACGACAAGACAGATGTTTATTCAAAATGTACTCTGTTATTATTGTATCCTAAAACAAACAAGAAATAATGTTATTTATATTACATGATATTCAGAAAATGCGTCTGTTTAGAATATGTGCATATTCATTTCCTTGTAAGATCCCGGTGAGTTATAATAGACATTACTTCATCTCATGACTATCGAAACAATTCAGTTTCTTGCCATATTACAAAATGTCATACTAATATCACTGGTCAACAAAATTAAACATACGAGTACTTTTTTGTTAAAAGATAAAGAATGGGTGGTTCCTTATAGCATTTTTCGTGCTGATTTCAGATCTTTTTTTTTTTTAATTTTTACATAACCCAGTGTTTTTGAGTAATTATATGAAATCAACATGAATCAAAAATTAAATTACAACATCGCATACAGAACAAATACTCTACAAAAACATCTCAACACACAAACAAACAAACAAATATAACTACAAAAGCGTATACAAACTCAAATGTAACACCTGCAACAACTTCTACATAGGACAGACAGGCAGATCATTTCAAACACGTTACAAAGAACACATCACAGCCATAAAAAAATTACAAAACACTTCCACACATGAAGAACACATCACAAATGCTAACTACACCTATAGAGACATCAATACAGACTGAAAATTCTACACATCCAACCAAAAAGTCAGAAACTAAACACACTAGAACAATACGAAATATACAGACACACAAAAACACATCCAAATGAAATTCTCAACACACAACTCAATTTCAGAACACACAAACTCTTTGACTCCACATTACATACCCAAACACACCCCCATAGGAAACAAAACAAAAGGCGCCAAGACCAGCAACAACCAGTTCTGATGATGGTCAGTAGCAGGCCGAAACATGTTAACAAGGTAATATAAGATTTAACACGTGAAAGACACTAATACGTTTTCCGAAATTACATTAAATGTACTTCAGACTTACCTAAAATCATATGTATTTACATAAAGCGTGTATGAAATAGATATTATGCTTTACTCCACTTGAGCAACATCTCTTTTGAGTGTCCAGCAGTAGTCTGCCAGAATATTTGGGCTCCATTTTTTTCTGGTAGCGCTTTCCATTTCAGACAAATCCTGATGAAAACGCTCCCCATGTTCGTCGCTCATTACCCGAAGGTTTTGAGGATAGAAAAAATAGATGAGAATTTAAGAAGTTATTTTGAGAGATACATGACGCCCCATGATGTTATAGTTCTGAATCAGCTCGCTGACAAGTTCTCTGTAATCTTCTGATCTGTGGTTGCTAGAAAGTAACAGTCTGTTGAATGATCCTTAGGTTCCCGTCTTATCATTGGAACTAGAAAAGGCATATGATGGGATCCTTTTAGTCAACCAGTTAGTCTAATAGAATTACATGGACCATAACAGATTTTAGGAGCCCAGTTACTGTCCTCATCTATTTTGCAATCAAAAGAACACTTGTAAACTCTTTTAACTAGTGTAGTAAAATTTACCTGTGTTCTTTCAACGTTAATAATTAACCACAAACGTAGCAACAATTTTTTGTGATTTCCACAGTATTTGGAGGTATGTTTCTCTTTATAAGACACATTTACCACATTTAAAATTAGGACAAAGAAAATGCGGTTTATGAAACTTGCTTCGTGATTATAAGTCCCAACTCAAATTAATACTTACTCTCGCAGTCTTATGAGGAATAAAATTCATTTTTATGAATTCTGACTTCACAGGCAACAGTGATCTAGAGTTATAAGTCAATTGTTAAAGAAATAAAATGAAATATTTGAAATATTTTCTTTCGATTAGCATGTTAAGGTGTATATATAGTATATATAGCAATGAAAATGAATCAATTTTTTTCTAAATTTACAAAAAAAAAAAATTGTGGGTGATAGAAAAATTCTCACTTCATTTTTGGAATCAGCAGACAGCGTTAGTGCGCTCAGCCAAAGATCCCTGGATCGATACCCGGTCTCAGATAAATTTTTTCCTTGAAATTATTCCAGTTCGAGGATGTTCGGATAAAAGGGGTTAAGTCACTTTTTGCGCAACTAGAATTTTGTTGCCCAGGTGAATACACAAGTTAAATTCAACGAGTGGGTGTGGAAAAAACAAAATAATACTAGCATTTAAAATTTTTTATTTGTGTATAAAATTATTTACAATAAAGTTTCAAAGTTCAATTTTTATTTATATCTCAAAACACATTTGTATGATTTATCTCTCTTTACCTAAACATCATCGAGTTTAAGTAGCAGCGTTTTTACTGTATCTTTATATCCAGAACAATATTCTTATTAAATACATGAGATTCATTCTTCTATTTCAAGTGGATTTGGGTTATCTGTGCAACCAGAGTATCTGAATACACATAAAAGCAAATGCAGTAGAGCTGCATAGCAACACATAATCTGAATAGTACAAAAACATGCCTGTAGAAGAAAGTTTCGATAAGTGGATTTTCAAAACATTGTGTTTACATATAACGATTTATAAATTTGACTTCTCTGGCCACCCAAGAAGTCGAGCAGAAATCCGTGATGAACACTCCCACGAATCAGACATAAACAAACATCGCGCTCTATCCACGTCAGTTTCCAAAGAGAGAAAAAAATTATTAAACTATATGGGAGGAGCGTCAAAAAGGAAAGTAAGCCTATGTTGGGGATTTAATACGTACAACTGTGCCATTTGGACATAAAATAAGCATATTAGGCTACAACATATTGTAAATTTGAAATAATGTAAGAAAAATAGACGTAAGTTATATCCCTTTACACTGAACCCAGCTCCACAGTAATGAATTGAAATTTGCTTTCTATAAGTTTACAGCAGCCGTGGCAAAAATGTGATCGTGCGCCGAGCCACTGTGTAACCTGCAACGTACTTAGCACCTATGGAGGGAGGCGGACACCTGAAGGGGAAGTGAAGCAACTCCCTGACTTATTAACGGATATCATTTTCCTTAGCCAAGCACTTAAATATAATTTTATACAGTATAATGTTACAAACTAACGTTTAGTACGTGTAACGAAGAAAGCAGGGAGATGCACTATCACCTTTACTTTTTAACTTCGCGCTAGAATATGCCATTAGGAAAGTTCAGGATAGCAGGCAGGGTTTGGAATTGAACGGGTTACATCAGCTTCTTGTCTATGCGGATGACGTGAATATGTTAGGAGAAAATACACAAACGATTAGGGAAAACACGGAAATTTTACTTGAAGCAAGTAGAGCGATCAGTTTGGAAGTAAATCCCGAAAAGACAAAGTATATGTTTATGATTCGTGACCAGAATATTGTACGAAATGGAAATATAAAAATTGGAGATTTATCCTTCGAAGAGGTGGAAAAATTCAAATATCTTGGAGCAACAGTAACAAATATAAATGACACTCGGGAGGAAATTAAACGCAGAATAAATATGGGAAATGCGTGTTATTATTCGGTTGAGAAGCTCTTATCATCCAGTCTGCTGTCCAGAAATCTGAAAGTTAGAATTTATAAAACAGTTATATTACCGGTTCTTCTGTATGGTTGTGAAACTTGGACTCTCACTCTGAGAGAGGAACATAGGTTCAGGGTGTTTGAGAATAAGGTGCTTAGTAAAATATTTGGGGCTAAGCGGGATGAAGTTACAGGAGAATGGAGAAAGTTACACAACACAGAACTGCACGCATTGTATTCTTCACCTGACATAATTGGGAACATTAAATCCAGACATTTGAGATGGGCAGGGCATGTAGCACGTATGGGCGAATCCAGAAATGCATGTAGAGTGTTAGTTGGGAGACCGGAGGGAAAAAGACCTTTAGGGAGGCCGAGACGTAGATGGGAAGATAATATTAAAATGGATTTGAGGGAGGTAGGGTATGATGACAGAGACTGGATTAATCTTGCACAGGATAGGGACCGCTGGCGGGCTTATGTGAGGGCGGCAATGAACCTTCGGGTTCCTTAAAAGCCATTTGTAAGTAAGTAAGTAAGTAAGTAACGAAGAAAGAAATGAACGAAAAAACATAGGACACATTATCACAACCTATTGTCTTCAGAATGTCTCTGCAACAGTTTCAAAATCAGGAATTATGTCACTTACTGCCGGTATTTGTCTGTCAGTCGTGATCTAAATTTGGTTTTTACTATTTTCATTGTGGAAAATAATTTTTGACAAACATAAGTTGTAGCGAACATGGCTTCAACAGAACAAGCGAAAAAACGAAGCTTCGGATATTTATTTTTTGGCAAAGATTTTAAAAGTTCAGCATTTGTCAAGTCCTTACATATAGCTTTCATTTAACATCACATTGTAAATCTGTGAGTTTAAATTGAAGATCTAACGGCATTATTCGTACATCTGCTGAAAAAGGATCGATATACAGAGATAATAATAATAATAATAATAATAATAATAATAATAATAATAATAATAATAACAATAATAATAATAATAATAATAATAATAATAATAATAATAATTCTTCACCTTTTAATGTTTCATGAGTGACATGTAGTATAATGCCGTTTTATGTTATACAACCGTTTTCCTCGTAATATTTGTGAACAAATCATACATTTAATATTCCCATCATATTGGCAACAAAAAAAATGCGTCCTCCCATCCTCTTTGAAACTTTCGTTTTTGTAGAGTTACATTGGTTTCGAGAGAGACATTGGACGATACGCCACTCGCAGGTAAGAGACAAATAAGCAAAAGGAACGAAGTTTGATTCCAGTGAGTGAGAGGGTGGGGGTTGTGGAAGACAGGAAGTAAGTGTAAGAGAAATGCACAGCTATCATTGCGAGTCACATTTTCGACACGGCTGGTTTACAGGTGAGACGAACACACGAATGTCAAAATAACTTTTTGTGATCGAATTTCTAAAATGCGAAAATTAAAAGTGTATCATTGCCTCTATGATTCTCAAAAATGTCTTACCCCAGAAGGAAGGAAAAAAATCGTGCTATGCTGTAGGGCTATCAGAGACAGACGTAAGTTTTATGCGCCAATATGCGTCTCTGAATGGGATTTTGAATGCAAGTTATCCGTTGCTTATACGTCAGATTCCATTTGCGCTGTATAGTCTTATATCTCGACGTAGTGAATTTTCTCTCTCCACTCAACTTAATTCGCGGATTTTTTTTTCAAATCGAATTGTCGACTGCTGATTTTTGTTCAATTGAGATTGTAACCTGGCTCATTTCTAATCGTTTGAAGCAACTGCGAACGTTCTATCGCTTCGAATTCTCGAATTACACTGCCTCGGCTGCCGCGCGACCCGCCAATTCGTGCCTCAACTTGTCCCCTCCCGCGTATCGCTAGATAATGCCACCCCCTCCAATTCAAAGTCACGTTGGATACATCGATCCTTCGTCTGTCGATCGCGTTTACTTCAATGGTATAAGTTTTGTAGTTTAGAAATTATTGGCCTAACAAAACTCGCCTGCAAATGTCTTGGTTAGCCTTTCTGATAAAGCACCCTAGTTCTGGATGAAGTTACAGACGTATTCACGTCAAAAACGACTGAACATAATTTTATTAAGTACACGCACACAAAGGACAATTATGATAAGTAGCTCGAGTTCTCATATGATAGATCTACAGGATGTCTCTAAATTAGACCGACAAAATTAGGGAGCAGACAGATAACCTTCGTGGAAGCATATTTTGTTAAGGAACCCATGGGCTGCTACGCTTCGTTTCAATTCAAGAAGGCGGGAACGGATAAACACTCTTTTCAGGCCAAGAGGGGTGTGTCATCACTACTATCACTCGGTTTGTTTACGCCGGAGCCCAGTATCATTTCGTATCGATTACAGCACGTTTGTTTACTTCCATTGGTACGACCTCTTGTTATCCGTGTTATTCGTCTACGTTTAGTACTTGTACTGCATTCATTCTGTTGTAATGTTCAGTACAGTTTAATGCGTCGTTGGTTTCGTTTTTCTGTACGTATTTTTCCTTTGTTTGGATTAACGCACAGAATCATGTGACACAGAATCGCTTCCACGAAGGTTATCTATCTGCTCTCTAATTTTGTCGGTCTATTCTAGAGACACCCTGTATACATCATAGAGAAAAATGATGAAACCAAAAATAGACAAATAAAATAAATATCACTGGAATATCAAAATGAAAACATGCAATGACAGTACGTTAGTTTGGCAACTCGTTAAAAGATTTTCTAACTTGGATTTAAAGGATTTCAAGATTCGGCAACTCTTTACTTCAGGCGGCACAAAGTTCCAGTGACGAGAAGTAGTAACAGTGAAGGATGAGGAATACAGAGATGATGTGTGGAGTGGTATTTATAGCGTGTTATGGCGTTGTGATCGGTATTAATGTTATGATAGAGAGAGACAGACAGAGACAGAAAGATATAGAGAGAGTATTTAAACGGGCGAATAAATAAGAGGGGGTAGAAGTGTGCATAATTAGATATAAGAGAGAAAGCGAGTAATAATTCGAGAATATTTACTTACAAATATGAATGGCACTGTTGTTGACATGATAAGAAATTGAACTGTTGCGAAACAGCTATGAAATATTTAAGGTAAAGGTTGGTAATACTGTGATACGAGTAATATTGTAATAGCTCTTTTTGAGAATTTATTACAATTTTACTGATCGAGAGAAGGACGGTTTTATGCAGCAACTTGTCCACGAACATTCCCTTAATACGTTGACGCAAAAAATCGGTCTTCCTTTCGCTCAATAAAATCGTAGTAAATTCTCAAAAATAACTGTCACAGTATTACTCGTATCACAATATTACCAACCTTTACCCTATAGCAATAAAGCTCGTTCTCATTTAAGACTGCGATTTTTTTCTCTGTATTTGCATTGATATGCAAAAGCAAAGCTACTTGAACCTGCAAGAAATACCTACTCTGTGCTTTGAGATATAATCAAAAGGGTTGGGTATCTTGAAGGATTATCCTGCCAAAGACTGATATTCATTTCCCTCGTTTGCGTACCTAAATTTAATCAACCTTTAGAAAATACGCACATTACTTACGATAAGAATGCGGGAGGAGTCACCAACACTTATGGGTGTGTAAGGAGGTACAATATTTAGCCGCCAATAAAAAATCAACGTTAGTACAACGATCTCATTTAATGAACAGACGGACGGACGGACAGACACCGTGTCTACTAATGAGACTGAACAACCGCGAGTATTTTGATTGCGTTGCATGAAACCTCCTCCTTCCAATCAAAGGCCGCCACGCCCCTCCGCCAATAACGAACAATTCGAAAGCTCGAATCCGTTTTGTTTTCATCTCTAACGCATAAATATTAATCTTCTTAATATGAAACCAAATTTGACCATTACTACTACTATAGGAACGGGTTGCATACGCTCATTTCATTACTTTTCGGTGTCTTGAAGCTGAATTCACTCAACCGACAATATGGAAACTAAACTGCACCGAAATTCCGTTCAGTGAATCAGTAAAGAATCTAGGTATTTATATGGATAAAAGTTTAAATTCGAACCTTCAAGTTGCAGAAACCTGCAAAAAAGTATTCTCATTAATCCACTCGTTTAGGCGATTGAAGAATTTTATACCATTTTCCATGAAAAAAATGTTAGTGCAAACACTCGTGATGCCCCACTTCGAGTACTGTGATATTCTGCTTACTGACCTAAGCGTTATTTCGGCGCAGAGACTACAACGTGTTCATAATATGTGCGTCCGTTTCGTCTGCAATATTCGCCGGGCTGATCACGTAACACCATCCCTCGAAATGTTGTCCTGGCTCCGTCTAGAAGATCGTAGAAAAATCCACTGTCTTTCCTTTCTCTTTCAAATATTGCATTTCTCCACTCCTGTCTATCTTGCGTCTCATTTTCAAAATTTATCCATCCTAGACACACGATCACAACACTCCTCAATATTATCCATTCCCTCCCACCGAACATCCTCATATTCATCTTCTTTCACTGTGGCTGTTCCTCGACTTTGTCATTCCCTACCGAGTAATGTCAGGGACTGTCAGACATCAAACCAATTTAAGAATAGACTAGCGAAATATTTTTCTAACAATTCTTGTTAACAATAATAGCTGTTTCAGATTTCTCAATGTTTAATGGTTATATATATATATATATTTATATCACAGAATAAATATTTAAATTATCTCATTATTATTATTATTATTATTATTATTATTATTATTATTATTATTATCACTATTTCTTACCAAAGTTTATTATTGTCACACTAACATTACTTATCCAACTTTCATTATTTACTTTCATGTTGTTATATGGTCTAGATATTAATGTAATAACTATGTAACCAATTGTATTCTATTAGAATTAGAGTCTGGCTGGGTGGAAGAGAAGGCCTACTGGCCTTATCTCTGCCAGATTAAGTAAATTATTAAATTATTAAACGATTTCACGCGTGAGTTTGTTCGTGATGTACGTAAACATTTTCCTCAATGCAGATGGACTTGTGTGCGTCCATTTGATATGCACTCAAAGAATATAAGTTCATTGAATACGAATTACAGCTCACATTCATCACCAGGCTTCGAGACATTGGACCCGATACAATAAGTTTACTGTGCATGCACTATAGGTTGTTGACTCGCTGCAGGTAGGTAGAGATGTGTTGAGGTAACAACGTTGCTATTTAGACTAGAGTACGGTAGTATGGGGAAACACACACATATGTACATTCTGAAAGTAAATATACATTGCACAATGATAATGTCAAAAGAATGTAAAAAGCACTTATTCTCATGTCTTTTATAAGCATTTGTGCTTAATTATACACAGTGTTAATGGTGGAAATAAGCATGTAGTAATTTTAATTTTTTCATTTGTCCTATTGGTCGTCGCGTGGAGTAACGGTCAGCGCGTCTGGCTGTGAAACCAGGTGGCCCGGGTTCGAATCCCGGTCGGGGCAAGTTACCTGGTTGAGGTTTTTTCCGAGGTTTTCCCTCAACCCAATTCGAGCAAATGCTGGGTAACTTTCGGTGCTGGACCCCGGACTCATATCACCGGCATTATCACCTTCATATCATTCAGAAGCTAAATAACCTAGATGTTGATACAGCGTCGTAAAATAACCCTTTTGGTCATCTTTAGGAAGTGCAGTTACAGTACCGAATTGCAATGTACTACAAGATACATTTTCAATGTCTCAAACGTAAATCTTTATCGTTTATCTGCCAAATACAGTTTATACTGTGAAAACATGCGCTCTATGTCGCATGACTTTATAGGAGCAAAACGAAAAAACCTAATATTATTGCAGTCTCTAAGAGACAGTCCTTTATTCTCGGGTGACTCTATGTCCACTAATTTGCTGTTTATGTTACACAATGTTCTATATCCGTTATTTTTACATAAAATTGACTTCCACTTCTGTTTTACACGTTCAGTAACCGGTGTACTTGGCGTCTCATTAATTCTCTGCATCATTTCCTCAATTAATTTGAGGGCTTCCGGCATCTCTTGCCTGACTTCTCTAACCGTGTAATAGTTTCAGACACAGTTTGAAAATAGGTTTGTATGAAAACCAAATTATTCGTCAAAACCTTCAAATCCAGAGCGTTTTCCTTTGCGTATTTGTTGGCATTCATTCTACAGTACCCCCACCCACTGTACGCTTTACCACTATACTCAGTACGCCGTTATGCAGATTTCCCACTGAACTGCTCTGGGTCCGAAGTCTCGAAGCCTGTTCATCACGAAGACACTCAAGTTTCTGTGTGACTTTTTACAGTCCATCTGTTGATCAATATCAATATTGGTATGCTGCATTCCAAGCGTGGTTGACTGTAACACTTCCAGGTAATAATTAAAGGTGTCGCAAAGAAAGAAGCAACTTCTGATAGTTCCGTAATATAGGCCTACCTGCCACCCGCTTGGGTCAGCCAATAGAACTGAATTAATTTGCATTTCCGGCGCCACAAGGCAAGTGAAGACAGCGCGCTGCAGCGTAGCTACATTGATCCTAATCTCAGTTGTATTAGTACAGATTATTAATTTTTGGCCCTACAGAATTCTCTGTTATGGTTATTATTTGTTAACAACGGATAAAAATTCGCTCCGGCGTCGGGAATCGAACCCAGGACCCCCAGTTCTACGCACTGGGTGCTCTACAACTGAGCTATGCCGAGGCTCAATCCACAGTGACAAAGAGAAAAAACCAAAAAGGAGAAAAATTCGATCCGGTGCTATGGAATGAACCTCGGCGTAGCTCAGTGGTAGAGCATCAAGTGCGTAGAACTGGGGTCCTGGATTCTATCCCGGTGCCTGAGTGAATTTTTCTCCGTTATTAACAAATAATAAGTTGTATTAGGTTTGTTCGTACAGCAATTTTCGATAGTTTGCAACTTGTCATGAACATGCGCACATCGACTTTTCTGCTCGTAAATTCTTAGTGCGCATGTTCATGACAGTTGCAAACTGCTGGGTACTATTGTACGAACAAACCTATTGTAAACTAGCGTCGTGCTTTACAGGCGGTATGTTCGGTTAAAGTTTGCCGAGTCTCTGTGGAACCAAAGGTGGCTTTGAGGATACAGATATAATCATGTTCGTCCGAACTTGCTCCTTCAAGTTCGTTGACCTTCCCTCCCCTCCCTTTATGCTTTACCTGCGTAAGGATTTAGAACAAATTTATATTAATAGTTGTAAGTACAGGTTGGGCACAAAATCCTGTTAACCCCTACAAATACCACAAATAACTCCAAAATTTATAATTCCGCTCATAATGCAGACATATATCCAATTTACACTTACTGTGTATCCTAATTGTCCAAAAGGTCAGTATGTTCCCCATTATTCTCCTCACACAAAATAATGCGTCGCCAGATTCGGTATGATATTTGCCTCAGCATTGCTGGTGTAGATTAATCTGTTGGAAAGCGCGTCGCGCGGCGTCCTTCAACTCAACAATGGTGTCGTACCGTTCCTGTGCAATAATATCCTTGATGAAACTCCACAGCGCATTGTCACAGGTTTTCACAACGCTGGATTGGTCGTGGGTCACCTATCTTATCAGCTCCTCTCTACTGGCCACCTCGCAGCCCTGACCTCACAACCTGTGACAATGCGCTGTAGGGTTTCATCAAGAGTATTGTTGCACAGGAACGGTGCGACACCATTGATGAACTGAAGGACACCGAGCGACGCGCTTTCCAACAGATTACACCAGCAATGCTGAGGCCAATGTCACATCGAACCTAGCGACGCATTATTTTGTGTGAGGAGAATGATGGGGGACACACTGACTCTTTGGACATACAGTTAGTGTAAAGTGATATATCGATGGCCCAGAACCAGACTGTTCCAAGTCCATTTTACTATTATTTTTTTTAGCAGAGCTATTTTAAGCTCCTGGTATTCAAAGCTTCATGAAACAATTTGGAATAGCTTCACAGCAACCTTATGTAGAGGAATATTTACAATTTTATTCGATTCATATATGCAGACAAGAACTGGAACACAATGAAACACAGATTTCTTTCTCATAAAAAGTTGGACTTAGAACAGTCTGGTTCTCAGCCATCGATATGTCTGAATTATGACCGGAATTACATAAATAGTGTGTATACTCTATTTGAGGTATTTATAGAGGATAACAGAACTTTGTGCCCACCCTGCACAGATAAAATTTATTACAAAATTAAGAATAAACATTTACAGGAATATATAAGTACATCACAATATTTTAAAAATACATGACAATGTTTACTATATGAATTATCGATAGAAAGTATAGAACTATCGACAGAAAGTATAATCACATTTTTCGTATAATATTCAAATAAATCACAGCCGCTCATCAGCAATAGATGTGTGATTATAAGGATGGTGGAAGTAGAATAACATGAACAGCATAATATAAAATAAATTCCATAATTCCGTAATAATAATCGTTTCATTTTCATTGTACACATCATGTTAAGGACGCGTGGTATTCGAGAAAATACGGTCGTTCAGTATGTCGCGTTTCTTGTACAGTAAAAGTCGTATCTGGTTGGTTTTCTCAACCCAGGTTGGAGGTCACTCTCTGCTATTTTCTGTTGATGTGAATACGTCTACCTGCAAGGTACAATGTACATTTCTGTGTAACGCCGGGTTGGTAATGCGAAAATGTGAGATTTGTGCAAAGCTTAATAGGCCTAACTCAGCAACGAAATATGATAGAAGGATAAATGTTAAATTTTTTGTAACACTTTTATCTTCTAAACTCACATTTCCCCTCCACATGCTGATTGCGCATGTGCAAGTTTAGCACAGATTGTTTTTATTTATATTATTTTTCTTTCTATTACTATAAGCAGGAGATATATTGCAGAAACATTAATGTTTAAAAATTCAATACTTTTTTACGTAACTCGTTAAACCAGTGCAGTGCATATTACCAATGTATTGTATTGTATTTATTAACATTCCATGGTATTCATACATTGCTTTACAGCTAGAATATGGAACAAGTCAAAAAAAATTAATACTATTATAAAGTCTTAATTTATAGTCACAGTCTAGATGAAATATATACAGACGAGATTTACAATATAGTCCACTAGTACAACACAAAGTTTTAGTATCAATTTCATGAAGTCTTATTGAATGTCATGAATTCACCTACAGAATAGAAGGCGTGAGAAATTAGGTACTTCTTTAATTTGGCCCTAAATAATTTTATGTTTTGAGTTTCATTTTTTATATCGATAGGGAGGCTATTAAAAAGTTTTACTGCCATATAACGCACTCCTTTTTGATAGCACGATAGACTTGCCGATAGAGTATGAAAGTCATTTTTTGACGTGTATTTATGCTATGAACTGTTGAATTAGTTACAAAGTTTTCACGATTACATACGAGGAAGATTATTAATGAAAAGATATACTGACAAGCCATGGGCATTATTTTAAGTTTTTTTAAAATAGTCCTACACGATTCCCTAGATTTAGCACCTACCATTATTCTAATTACTCTTTTTGTAATAGAAATATACTGTTACTATCTGTGGAATTTCCCCAGAATATTATTCCATAACTCATTACCTAGTGGAAGTATCAAAATAAGTTACATTGTTTTGTGCGAGATCGCGCGGATTTGCTTGCTTTCCGCACAAAACCAATACGCGGTAAATGTGAAATACCACATACAGTATTCCCAACGTAACACACATAACAATTTCCCTCTTCTTACCGCTTAAGCGCCATATTCATTTTACTGCTTTAGGCTTTTAACGTATTATTTTTAGAGACGTTTAACATAGTAATAATTATAAATTGGAAACTTACCACTGCAATTTCACCTAAATTGCACTGTTAATTATTGTTTTCAAATATTTGCAAAAATTAAGTAAACTCTACAACACCACAAAAGTTACTGCATTTGTAATGCAAGTAACATTAAGGAAGCCGTGAAAAAAACAACAAGATTCCAGATGCCGATGTTATTACTGCAATATGTTATATAAATAATATTGTTAAAATATTAAAACGAAAAAATAAATCATTACATAACCTTACCGTTTGTTCTAAGTTCGCATTTATAGACTGGGGGAAAAAAAAGACCCGTATATCACGGTTTGCTGGAATATAGTAAACATAGAAAACATTTTATAGCAACAATGTTGAAGACAGATATATTTGCTTTCCAAAGTTGCCGTCATTGAACAGAAACCAAGATGGAGATTTCATTGCAACTAATTAGAAATTCCTCTTTCAGGTATGTAATAAACGATCTTCGCACAAAATAATGTACGATACACGAGCGGTATGTTTGTTTTCATGTTCTCGGAAATTAAAAAAGCTCAACTACGTTTCGCTTTTTCAATTTTTTCCTCGAACATGAAAACGTCAACATAGCGCTCTTGTAACGCATATTACTATTGTGCGAGATCGTGCGTATTTGCTTGGTTTCCGCACAAAATCAATCCGCGGAAAGTCTAAAATTCCACATTCAGTATTCCCAACCTAACACACATAACAATTTCCCTCTTCTTACCGCTTAAGTGACATATTCATTTTAGTGCTTTAGGCTTTTAACATATTATTTTTAGAGACGTTCAATATAGTAGTAATTATAAATTGGAAACTTACCACTGCAACTTCACCTAAATTGCACTGTTAATTATTGTTTTTAAATATTTGCAAAAATTAAGTAAACTCTACAACTCCACTAAAGTTACTGCATTCGTGATGCAAGTAACATTAAGGAAGCCGTGAAAAATTCAACAAGATTCCATACTCATCATAGACTGGGAGAAAAAAAAAGACAGACGTATATCACGGCCTGCTGGAGTATAGTAAACACAGAAAACATTTTGAAGCAACAATGTTGAAGATAGATATTTTTGTTTTGCAAATTTGCCGTCATTGAACAGAAACCAAGGTGGAGATTTCATTACAACTAATTAGAAATTCCTCTTTCAGGTATGTAATAAACGATCTTCGCACAAAATAATGTACGATACACGAGCGGTATGTTTTCTTTCAATTCTCGGAAATTAAAAAAGCTCAACTACGTTTCGCTTTTTCAAACTTTTCCTCGAACATGAAAACTTCAACATACCGCTCTTGTAACGCATATTACTATTTAAGGTATTGATATTTACTATCTTTTGCATAGATCTAATAGCAAAGCAAGCTGAATTTAGTTTGGGGGTAATTTCTTTAATATGGTTTTTCCAATTTAACACATTATCGATTTTTAAACAAAGAAATTTGGTTGTTGTTTCTAGAAAGAAACGAGTTTACGATAAGTAGGCCTAATTGTAAGCAGTGAAAACTTTGCGTACATTAAGACAACATAGACTATAGACAGCCACACTGACAATTATTAACAAACTTCCATATCCAGAGCGTATCGTTAAAGCTTCCTCTTTCTTCGATGGTAAATATAATATCGTAAAGCATTGTTAAATCTGCAAGTGCGTAGAATTCACTACAAATATTTGTTTTGGCACTGAGGTAAGAACTCTAGCCTGACAAAGAGTCTCATTCCAATTTGTCATTGGGTAGGGTCAACAAATTCGTAGAGCCTCTGCAAATATTTCCTATTAGTATTTCAGCAACCTTTCAGCGCATTGCGATGAAGTGACTTGTTGAGGTCTTGACCCTCCCTCTGACCTTTAGCGCGGGCCGGCAAGCAGACTTCGAGCGCACGACAGACGCAGAGCGGGCCATGTTCCGCTCCAACGAGAGGCGTTAATAGCCTGGCAAAGTACAACGAGCTTAAGACTGATTTACACTGTACACAGAATTTTCCTTCTTTCGTTGGTTTAACTTATATTGAATTATTAAACAAAGAAGACGCTAATACGCCTAACTATCTACATGTAACAAAGATTCAAATGAGGATACCATTTAGAAACATAAAATATACAATGGGCATTAGGCCTACTCACTCACTTACTGGCTTTTAAGGAACCCGGAGATTCATTGCCGCCCTCACATAAGCCCGCCATAGGTCCCTATCCTGAGCAAGATTAATCCAGTCTCTATCATCATATCCCACCTCCCTCAAATCCATTTTAATATTATCCTCCCATCTACGTCTCGACCTCCCCAAAGGTCTTTTTCCCTCTGGCCTCCCAACTAACACTCTATATGCATTTCTGGATTCGCCCATACGTGCTACTACATGCCCTGCCCATCTCAAACGTCTGGATTTAATGTTCCTAATTATGTCAGGTGAAGAATACAATGCGTGCAGCTCTGTGTTGTGTAACTTTCTCCATTCTCCTGTAACTTCATCCCTCTTAGCCCCAAATATTTTCCTAAGAACCTTATTCTCAAAAACCCTCAAGTTCTGTTCCTCTCTCAAAGTGAGAGTCCAAGTTTCACAGCCATACAGAACAACGGTAATATAACTGTTTTATAAATTCTAACTTTCAGATTTTTGACAGCAGACTAGATGACAAAAGCTTCTCAACCGAATAATAACAGGCATTTCCCATATTTATTCTGTGTTTAATTTCCTCCCGAGTATCATTTATATTTGTTACTGTTGCTCCATGATATTTGAATTTTTCCACCTCTTCGAAGGATAAATCTCCAATTTTTATAGTTTCATTTCGTACAGTATTCTGATCACGAGACATAATCATATACTTAGTCTTTTCGGGATTTACTTCCAACCCTATCGTTTGTGTATTTTCTCCTAACATATTCATGCCATCCGCATAGACAAGGCCTACTACATATAAAAAAAGAAATAGACAAGACATCCCTAATAAACGAGCTTTTTTAATTTGCTGAGAAAATTTTTCCTTTTGATGTTACCAACATTTTTTTACCGTCATTTGTTTACTAGTACTACATCATTTGCAGAAACAATGTTTGACTGTCATTTGTTGAACACTACTACGCCAAAAACATGGATCGATGGAATGAATCTCAACGAGCAATAGCTGTCAAAGCTTTTTATAAGAATGGTGACAGTGCGATCGTTGCTCGAAGGGAATATCGGCGTTAATTTAATATCGGAAGAGATGGTTCTGTGCCATCGGAACAAAGCAATCAAATTAGGGTGCAAAATGTTGAAGCTACGGAAAGTGCTTTGAAACAGAAACCTACAAGAAGACCTCGCAGTATTCGAACACAAGAAATAATGAAAAGAATGCAATATGTTGTTATGCAAATCCCTTTGAAAAGTTGGACTAGTTTTAAAGCATAACTTACCAGAGATCCAGTAAGTAGGATCAGTGATACAAAGAAGCAAATATTGGCATTTTACTAAGGAAGAGGTTTAGGGATAATTGGAGAAATGAGGATGAGCTGCAATTCTACGTTAAGGATTTGGATGAACAACTTGGAGTCTGCAATGATATGTGATTTAGGCTATGTTATGGTCCATGTACTGTGGGTCCCTATACCACGGCAAGGCGCGTCCTCAGGTTACGGATAGAGGAGACGGCCTCCAGATATGGAGGGTAGCTGCGAATAAATTGAATACGCACTCATGGACAGTCGATAAGAGGTCGTCCTCCAACTTGGGGATTGGGCGAAGGGCTAACAATCCATCATCGTAAAAAAACAGCTTGTTACCAATCCATACAATAAGCCTCGGAATGGGACTGATTCTCTGGCACGACCACGGCAAAGAGCTAAGAGAAATGAAGTTACAGGAGAATGGAGAAATTTACACAACGCAGAACTGCACGCATTGTATTCTTCTCTGACATAATTAGGAACATTAAATCCAGACGTTTGAGATGGACAGGGCATGTAGCACGTATGGGCGAATCCAGAAATGCATATAGAGTGTTAGTTGGGAGACCGGAGGGAAAAAGACCTTTGGGGGGCCGAGATGTAGATGGGAGGATAATATTAAAATGGATTTGAGGGAGGTGGGATATTATGATAGAGACTGGATTAATCTTGCACAGGATAGGGACCGATGGCGGGCTTATGTGAGGGCGGCAATGAACCTGCGGGTTCCTTAAAAGCCATTTGTAAGTAAGTAATATATGATATGATATGACATGACATGACATGACATGATATATGATATGTGATATGGTATGATATGATATGATATGATATGATATGATATGATATGATATGATATGATATGATATGTGATATGGTATAATATGATATGATATGATATGATATGATATATAATATATGATATGATATGATATGATATGATATGATATGATATGATATGATATGATATATGATATGATATATGATATGATATGATATGACATGACATGACATGACATGACATGACATGACATGACATGACATGATATGATATGATATGATATGATATATGATATGATATGATATGATATATGATATGATATGATATGATATGATATGATATGATATGATATGATATGATATGATATGATATGATATATGGTATGTTATATGATATATGATAGACTATACAGGGTGTTTAAAAATACGGGGCATAATTTCAGGTATGTATTTCCCACATGTAGACAATCAAAATAGTTCATTACAACATGTGTCCGGAAATGCTTTATTTCCGAGTTATGGTCTTCACAACATTGAAATTCACCGGAACGTTTTTCTTTCCGCAGGTCGTTGCCGTCAAAGGAGACATTAAGAGGGCACTCTGACAGTTCATTCCGAGGCGAAAGTTACATTCAGTGTTGTGTAGGCGTTAGACTGTGCGACATGTATTCAAATCAAGAGCTGTCAGAGTTACACTTCATGTACGGTAAGGCGGACGGCAATGCTGCGCTGGCTCGTCGTTTGTACCAGGAGAGGTACCCACAGCGACAATGTCCAGAATACTTGTGGGGCCATTTAAAATCATTGGTTTATTCGTCTCTGGTGCCTGATTTGGAATCCCTTCGGAATCGAATTGTGGCATTTTCTGAGGACATACGTAATACTCCTGGAGATTGGGATCGTGTTCGCAGGTCAATGAGACATCGATGTGAGGTTTGTATTCAAGCAGAAGGTGGACATTTTGAACATCTTCTGTAATGACAACGACCTGCGGAAAGAAAAACGTTCCGGTGAATTTCAATGTTGTGAAGGCCATAACTCGGAAATGAAGCATTTCCGGACACATGTTGTAATGAACTATTTTGATTGTCTACATGTGGGAAATACATACCTGAAATTATGCCCCGTATTTTTTAAACATCCTGTATATGTGATGTGATGTGATATGATATAACAATTATATGACATTACATGACACATGATATATTAACTTGCAGATCGAATATTGTGAAAATACGTTGTATACGAATTAATTTATTTGGTAGTTGTGTGACTGAATAGTAGATAATAATTTAAATATAGAAGAAATTGTGTATGAAAAAGAACATTAAACATAATTTTAACTGAAACAACTCCGGTGCTTTTACTTTGATTTTTAAATGCGAAATAATATCAAATGAAACCTAGGACCTATACATCAAAATTTGTTACCGTGAGAGCATAAATTGATCAACTTAATTACACAACTTTTAACACTAAAACACTTAGAAATATAATTTATGGCGATCACCTTCACATGTTAATGATGAACTAGGTTTATAAATACAGTACCCAGTTGACTAGCTCTGAAGATGGCTCCTACTAAGCTGAAACTGGTCAACTAGATATTTATAAACTTAGTTCACCAATAAAACGTGAAAGTGATCACCATAAATTGTATTCTAATACAAATTATTCCCTACAAAATTATTTTGCTAATGGATAACTTTATTACACATAATAATACAATTTAAATAGGCTATATAGGCCTACACATCTTTCATGAAAAATGCAAATAATGCTAACCGTCTAGCTTGGGCATACAAGAAGTGACAGCCTACGCGCAGCACTTATTGTGCTATATCAATCATTTTTGCTAGCGTACTCTACATTTTTTCAATTTCATGCCTCCAAAAAGCACTGCAATTATATAAGAAATAACAACAAATTTTCACGTTGTATGCAAATTAAATTATTACTATTATACATACAGCAGTTATCGATGCAATAACAATAGTAATGAATTACGTAAAGTGATATTCAAGCAAGGAAAGCAAGAGTTAATATTGTGAAAGAACATAGAACTATGTAAACTGCAATAATTTATCAACAAGTACAATAACGTAAATATTTCAGCATTTTTACATATGTAAGTAGTCAGTGGGATGAGTACTCCTTGAGATAATCCCGTGTACCCCTGGGGGTTTGCACACCACAGATTGAATACCAATGTGCTACATTATTGCACATGTTAATTTTGTGATGTATCTCATTGTTAGATGTGTTTTTATGTACCAACACTGATTGTTATGTTCGCACTACTAGTTGATCGTTCATTCGAAGTTTAATCTGTAGTGTAGGAGTAAGTGAACCTCTGTGGTCCAGGCTCTCTCGGATGTAGCGGCAGTGAGTTAGTACAGGTGTTAAAGGTTACAAACGCTTTGTTCCATAATCTGTGTCTGCAATCTTCATGTGATTATATCCATGAAGCAACAGATGGTGAACAAAGTCTCCATAAATTACGTAATTTTAAAATGAAATTATTTTAAAAACTCTGAAGATGAACTTCATTTATTTGCTTGAAAATCATGATCTATCGGTAAATTATAACAAGCATAATTTTTCGAAAATATTTTTTTATAAGCTATAATTCTCTCTTAATAAGTTTTCTTTTCATCTGACAATAATTTGTCGTAATGTTCAACGACAATACCAGATATTAACTGCTTGAAAATGACAGTGAAATGATGATGATGATGATGATGATGATGATGATGATGATGATGAATATGGAGAGCTAGTAATAACTGCAGGGGGAATATAATTCTTTGTCCACAACAAATTCAACATCCACTTGAACCCATGCACCACGCATAGAAATTGGATATAGGCCTATTGAATAGAATTCTTCGTCCACAACAAATTCAACAACCCATGTATTAGGGATACAAAGTGGATGCATTGAAATTAACGTACAGTATAATATTTATAATATGCTGGCCTACATATGTACGAGTATTATTATTATTATTATTATTATTATTATTATTATTATTATTATTACATCAATAACTTGCTGACTTTTAAGGAACCCGGAGGTTCATTGCCGCCCTCGCATAAGCCCGCCATCGGTCCCTATCCTGAGCAAGATTAATCCAGTCCCTATCATTATATCCCACCTCCCTCAAATCCATTTTAATATTATCTTTCCATCTACGTCTCGGCCTCCCCAAAGGTCTTTTTCCCTCCGGCCTCCCAACTATCACTCTATATGGATTTCTGAATTCGCCCATACGTGCTACATGCTCAGCCCATCTCAAACGTCTGAATTTAATGTTTCTAATTATGTCAGGTGAAGAATACAAAACTGTTGTACGCATAATAATAATAATAATAATAATAATAATAATAATAATAATAATAACGATAATAATAATGAATTATCCAAATTGTTACTGAAGCTCGGAAAAACAAGAGTTGATATTGTAGAAGAAAATACGTAAACTGCAATAATTAGCAACAAATATAATAAAATTAATGTTAGCATTAATTTTGCAAAGGCTTACGTAGCAAGTCTAGTTTTTAACTTTGCCCTAGAATATGCCAATAGGAAAATCCAGGAAAACAGAGAAAGTTTATAATTAAACGAGTTAGCCTACATCAAGTGTTTGTTTATGCGGATGACGAGAAAACGTTAGGAGAAAATCCTGGTATGGCATAATTGCGCCCCGAAGAAATCAGGTAGCAGAATGGACATGGCATAGTTGCGCCCCAATGGATATAGTACACACAAAAGTGATTGTCATAAAATAAATAAATAACTTAAAAATATTATAGTAGTATCAGTGTACAAACAAAAAATGCAGTTCATTTGTGTGTGATAGACAAAAAAGTGTTATTTTAAATAGCAAAATTGATCATAACCACGCTGCGGACTTACACATTGATAGACAAAGTGTATCGAACAGTGTTAAAAGAAAAGCTACGGAAGATATTTCTGAGAGACCCATGAAACTCATTTGAATGTGTCAGTTAATAAAGTACTGCCAACTTCAAGGTGTTCATTTTCATGGTAGACTATAGATAATCACTGCATAAACAGTTAATAAGGTACTACCAACTATATGGTATTTATGAATATTAAATCGGATAAGAAATCAATAAGGTTGGTTGATTACGAGGCTCGAGTTCCCGTAGTATCTTTTTCTCTACCTATTTCATCGGGGTGCAACTATGCCATGCCCCTTTTCTCTACCTGAGGGAACGGGGCGCAACTATGCCCACAAAACAGGAACCCTTTTTAATCTGCTGCATCTTACCTGACCGTGGGGCGCAACCATGCCCTGCCCGAAAATCCACAAACTATTAAGGAAAACACGGGAATTTTACTTGCAAGTGGGAGATATGTACCAGATTTCCATAGGACACCAAGTTCACGGTTTTCCTATGGCTAATCTTTCACGAGGAATGTAACTTCCAGGGTCAGGGCATAGTTGCGCCACATGGTCACATAAAATGCAGCATATAAAAAAGGGTCCCTGTTTTGTGGGCATAGTTGCGCCCCGTTCCCATCAGGTAGAGAAATAGGCATGCCATAGTTGCGCCCCGTTCCCTTCAGGTAGAGAAAAGGTGATGGCATAGTTGCGCCCCGATGAAATAGGTAGAGAAAAAGACACTACGGGAACTCGAGCCTCGTAATCAACCAACCTTATTGATTCCTTATTCGATTTATATTCATTATCGATACCGTTAAAATGAACACCATGAAGTTGGAAGTATTTTATTAACTGTTTTTCTACTGTTTATGCAGTGATTATCGAAATCCTACCGTTAAAATGAACACCATGAAGTTGTCAGTACTTTATTAACTGTTTTTCTACTGTTTATGCAGTGATTATCAATAGCCTACCGTTAAAATGAACACCATGAAGTTGGCAGTACTTTATTAACTGACATATTCAATTGAGTGAGCCGTTGGAATATGGGGCCTTAGCAGTCTTGACATTTTATTAGTGATTTTCACACCGTCTGTGGCGTATAGTGAGGTTAATTTAAAATGAATGTTAAGTTTAATGATAAGGTGAAGAGTTAATAATTGATAATGGTTCTAAGTTTCACTTTTCGAAACCCTATACCGTAGGGTTAAGATATCGATGTAGAAACAAAAAATGCAGTTCATTCGTGTGTGGTCAATAAAAAAGTGTTATTTTAAATAGCAAAATTGATCATACGCTAGGCCTACCTGATTTCAATACAGCTATCACTGTAATATTTTTAAGTAATTTATTTATTTTATGACAATCACTTTCGTGTGTACTATGCTCATCGGGGCGCAACTATGCCATGTCCATCCTGCTACCTGATTTCTTCGGGGCGCAAATATGCCATGTCCCATCTGCTACCCGATTTCTTCGGGGCGCAACTATGCCATGTCCCATCTGCTACCTGATTTCTTCGGGGCGCAATTATGCCATAACCATTCTGCTACCTGATTTCTTCGGGGCGCAACTATGCCATGTCCCATCTGCTACCTGATTTCTTCGGGGCGCAATTATGCCATAACCATTCTGCTACCTGATTTCTTCGGGGCGCAACTATGTCATGTCCCATCTGCTACCTGATTTCTTCGGGACGCAACTATGTCATGTCCATCCTGCTACCTGATTTCTTCGGGGCGCAACTATGCCATGTCCCATCTGCTACCTGATTTCTTCGGGGCGCAACTATGCCATGTCCATCCTGCTACCTGATTTCTTCGGGGCGCAACTATGCCATGTCCCATCTGCTACCTGATTTCTTCGGGGCACAACTATGCCATGTCCCATCTGCTACCTGATTTCTTCGGGGCGCAACTATGCCACGTCCCATCTGCTACCTGATTTCTTCGGGGCACAACTATGCCATGTCCCATCTGCTACCTGATTTCTTCAGGGCGCAACTATACCATGTCCATCCTGCTACATGATTTCTTCGGGGCGCAACTATGCCATGTCTATTCTCCTACCTGATTTCTTCGGGGCGCAATTATACCATGCCAAGGCCTCCCAATTGACCGCGGGGCGCACCTATGCCATACCGACTTCCAGAGATAAGCTAAATAGCTATAAACATACTTAATCGGAACCGTTGGATTTTTACGTGAAGTCATTGGCGCCCCAGTCAGACAGTAACTTGATGAAGCCATCTATTTCCGATTTCTGGGTTAAAGGATCTCGAACACTGTCCTAAGGAGCCATGGAACATAAACAACGGTATTAAATTATCTTAGTTACCGGCTAATTTGTTAGCGTTTCGCATTTCAACAGAGGGCAGCCAATTACACTGCTCCGAGTGCAGCGATGAGCCGAGATATAGGATATCAACCCGGCTTCTTCGGCTCTCGTTTCAGAATTACTAATAGCTTGTTTTGTAGGAGGAATCTGTATTACATAATTAGAAGTGGCAGCGTTCCGCAGGCGTCATGTACACCCACCGGGTCCACGCCCAGCCCGATCTTGGCTCAGTTATCCTAAAATACGGGGAGCATTTGAAACCAGGTTCAGCGTATTAATGAAGCAAGACGGGGCGTCCCGGTACTAAATATAACAGCCGGCAATTGAACGTGTGTGTCGAGGTGGTGAATAATGGTAAAGAGAGAAGCGAGCAGACAAAACACACACCGGGGACAGAGACAGAAGTGACAGCCAGGTGCTCTCCACACCGATCCGGGACCCGCCCATCTAACCCCGCGTTTCCATGACGACAGCAACCCGGCAAGAGGGAGGAGTTCACATTGTCACAGGGGAAACGTGAAGCTAACCCAACCCTTGCTTGTCGACCGGAGGATGCGTCTTTCCACAGATCAGCTAGTCCTTTGGGAGAAGGAAATAAATACCATCAGACGGCGCGGGCGGTGTGATTTAAAAATCCGGCTGTTTAATTATACACACTGCTTCCCATGCCAACTTTACTCCACATGGAAATTTAAAATACACAATAAGCCGTTATTGATTATTCCCCCTTACTTGCCAGTGGCTGAGTATCAAATACAGTTTGAGGATTACTATTAATTTGAGATTGTTTAGTACTGTTGAATTACGAAAAATTTTGTAATTTCAATATTAAATAATATAGTGGACTCGTTTTTAATTCGAAAGGGGAATTTTAAAAAATTCTAAATATCTAAATTTTAAATTAAGCAAAAAACTGCTCACAATAATAAGCAGAGAAGAAATTTGGAGCACTAGAAAATAATGATGAAACATTGTGAATATACTATGAAAGAGTAATGGAACGGAGAAAAATTCTCTCCGGCGCCGGGATTTGAACCCGGGTTTTCAGCTCTACCTGCTGATGCTTTATCCACTAAGCCACACCGGATACCACCCCGGTGTCGGACAGAATCGTCTCAGATTAAGCTCCAACTCTTGGGTTCCCTCTAGTGGCCGCCCTCTGCACTACGTCATAGATGTCTATGAACGTAGGACCGAAGTCCACACATGTGCTGAGGTGCACTCATTATGAGTTACTAGTTGGCCGGGATCCGACGCAATAAGCGCCGTCTTAAATCTTTCAGCACATGTTGTGTGGACTTCGGTCCTACGTTCATAGACGTTCATAAGTTGGAGACGGTAGATGATAAAGGGCATCCTTGTCGTACTCCTCTCTCTATTTCACTTCCTTCAGACATTTCATCTCCTAACCTGAACCAGTATAAGGGTAATTTATGTAGTCAACATGATGATCGTCCCACCAGTTATAACTGGTATCCGTAACCGAACTTCTTTACCTATCTTTGCTCCCCAAATTCATCGCGATGCTGAGTCCCTTACACTGGACGAAATTTCATGAGACTCGGACTCGAACCAGCGCTAATTCTGTAACGCGAGTCCAGACACGATGTCCTAGACCAAGGCCGCGACGGTAAGGGCCGGGACAATAAAGCCATTTACGCTTCAGAATCCATATCGAACTCTTACTCAAGTAACAAAATTGTCTGTGATAAAGAGAAACCTGGATTTAATGTTTGCCTTGAGGACACTATGCAAGAAGTACTAGAATTTTCTTTCATAAAGATGTTAACTAGCAGGTGATGTCTGCTAGTTTGGGGGAGGGCAACACTCTAAGCCTTCTGTTACTTCATTTCTGACGCCATAAAAAGTTGGCACAAAAGAAACCACTGAAGTGAAACGAATAGCTTTGTCATTGGTACAAGCGACGATGATTTTCTGTGGCTGGCAAGAAGCACAGTTGTATAGGCACGTGTTATGTCCGTTAAAACAAATAATTGATGTGAGAGTGTGAAAAAGGTTATTAACAGCTCTGCAAAACAACACATTTGTTGAACAATGAATGTTGCGGTGAAAACATCTGGCTGGATACTCGCATGACTCCCCGACTTCGTAATCGAACCTCTAGGTAACAAAACTATATACCGAGCGAGTTAGCTCAAACGGTAACGTTTGAGACTCGCATTCGGAAGGTCCCGGATTTAAATCCCGTGGCCGACCAATCTGACTGAGGTTTTTCATGGTTTCTCTCAGTCACAAAAGGTGAATGCCGGATTGGAAATTTACATACCATGATTCATCACCGCTTGAATCTCCAAAATCACCAATATCATGAACATAAAATCAGTAACATGAACACAAGTCATCTAGGCCTACAGGGTGGCGCATGATAGATTGACACATTGAAAACTTCCATAGAAATTTTGTTTCTTGCAATAACATAATAAACTAGTGGTTTGTGCAGCAAATGCTGCAAACTAAGTTCATTAGACGTTCAAATAAATATTTTTCAGATTTATTTTCAATGAAGACTACCAGATATTCTGAAAGTTATTTGCTTCCATAATAATGAAAGATACTCTCTCTCGAGCCAATGCTGAAGAGAACCAACCACACCGCCATTAAATATATGAAAAAGACCCAACCCCACTTGATAAATAATTATAAAAATATTTGATTTTTAATAATATTATTATCTTACGTAAGTTTTATAGCTTTCAGTAACATATACTATATATATATATATATATATATATATATATATATATATATATATATATATACTATATAGCGGCCACTCAGTAAAATATAGAAATAAAAATCTAATTTAAGTTATTCTCTACATCTACTTATATAACCCCAAAACGATTTCATTTTCATATCGGGTCATTCCATATCAAATCAACAAGGCACTCAACCCGACCGACTCAGATTTCTTTCAAATTTTGAGGGTTTGTTTGACCTGCCGCGCTAACTAAAACTGCCGAGTTTCATATGTCCTGTGCTTTTCGTTTTCTGTCAGTGGCGTTTCAAACATGAAGAAAAATCACATTTTTGTAAGCACGCCGCTTCAATTAAAATTATATATCTCAACAACGTCTCCAGATAAATTCACAAAAATTGGGTGATACATTCTTAATATGTGATAGTTTTTATTACTTATATTGTTTTCTGCATGTATTCAATTACACTAAAAAAACATGGTGAAACAATTTTCATATATTCATATTTAAAAATGCGGGGGTTCTATTTTAATGAAAAAAATATATAGTACGCCTCAATTAGTGATACAATGAACTGATAAGTTTCAACTTGGAATCTTCATAGGTTATAAAGATAAAAATTATTATGTCACAGCAAGCGTAAGCTGACCGTATAAGTCGCGATAATTATGTCCCACACATTCGTTGTATTTAATTATATTTGATCATATTCTTGAATGTCGCTATGTAATTTAACATGTAGTACATAATTCGAATTTTTTAAATTATTACCTGAAATAAATTATTGTCACATGGATTTTGTTATACCTGAAGTTCTGTAATAAATGCTTACCTTTCATTGCTGAGATGAAATAGCCTGATCATCTTTCCAGACAGGATGCTGCGTTGTTTCAACTGCATTTTAAAACTGCTTAGGAAGTATAATACCCATCCTAAACAGCAGGACTGTATGAACTTGTGTTCCAGGCACTGCGGTGGATTTTGCAAATCGAAGAGCAAGCACTTTTTCCTCTTCAGTATAGCCTTTTTTAGTCACATAAACGGTATTAATGTTTGGAAGATGATGCCTTGTCCAGTCGTACAATTCCCTAGGTGTAGTTATTTGTTTATCGGATGGTCTCTGCAAACTAGCACAAGCCGCAAACCTTTTAAGTGTCCCACTTACAACGTCGCATGCTCTTTTGCCATGCGATATGCAAAAATAATGCAATTCTGTTGGAAATCCAAAATCTTCTTCATGTAATGTGAGGTTCAGGAAATTTGTTTCTATATTTATACTGAGCAGAGAATCCATCGGAGAAATACATAATTTTTGTGGTGAATTACAGATGTTTGTTTTAATGACTGCATTAGATATTTTTGAAACAGATGTACAGCTGTAGTGTCATATTTCGGGTAGTGTGAAGTTATTACCAGATTTTTAATAGAGACTGTATCGGATGACGATTCGTTATGATATATTACGAAAGTATGAATGGTTGTCTGCACATTAGTCCTGTGATATGACTGAATTTCATCTTGGATTACGAAATAATAGTTTTCAGCGAAGTCGCATAACACAACAAGCAGGCATGGCTGTAGAAATGATTTCATATCACGTAGAAACTTACTTTGTTCAGATGATATAAATGAGTGAGTCAGTAAATCACCAAGTTTCTCCAAGAGACAGTTGAAAAATTTGTCTGTGGGTTTCATTATGGTCTCAAGTGTTGATCGGTCAGTCGTCCTCCACTGCTTGTAGGTCACTGATTCACTGCAGTTTTATACGAAACATTTCTCTAAACCCTCTCTTATTTTGAATGGTTCAGGACATTCTGTACATTTCCTGAACAAGCAATTTATATGAGGAGGATTGCAGACCATAGTAGCCAAGAAATGTTAAGTTGGAAAGTATAAAGAAAAATTTTCTTGAAATCCACGTAGACCTGAAACTTTAATAAATTGCTTCCGGCATAAGTTTTACATTCTGATAAGACACAAACACAGACAGTATAGTCCACTAACTTCAGCTAGAATACAATTTCTTGGTCAGGGTTAGAATTTTTAAACACTGCATGTAATTAATTTCTGCTCATGTGATTTACTCCCTGATTCTTTAATCACAACAAATATTTCTTACCAGGCATCATTCTGCTTATCTCGTCAGAACAACAGAATTCTTTAACTTTACCGGCAACAGCCGCGAGCAAGGGTTTTCCAGGTTTCGGATTTGGTGAACACAAAATTCCCTTTCCCTTTGCCAGGACTTTGGCTTTCCGAATTATGTATTCGAAAGCTGAAAGAAACTCTTTTTTATATTATTTACCCTGCAGCTTTTAGGTAGTAGTGTTAAAATGGTGATTTTCTCACTTTTATCTGAATTTTGAAAATTTTCCTGCAACTGAGACAAAATTTCAGAATCAGAAAGGTCCTGGTTTCTCGGCATCTTTATATCGAAGACTTTGTCTTTTACACTATTTTCAAATTTCTGTCTCTTATATTTCTCTTGTTGTAGCCTTTCTTGTTTAATAAGGCACACACCTTGGTCAAAAAGACTTGTATTTAATGAACTCACATTTGCTGTAGAGTCGACGTATTCTTCATTACTAGAGTCATTATGAGGATTCTGCGTAATAGCATCATATTATATTTTTATTTCTTTGCGACACATAGCGCACACCTTTTGTTCCTGTTTTAAATCAGAAAATACATTAAGCATCCACGATATAACACTTCTTAAATTTTCCTCTAATTACAGTGCCCTGATTTCTCGAAGGGATTGCAGCAAACATAGGCCTATAACTTAAAACGCGACTCCATTGCATCGCACAAAACTACCACATACTACGAAAACTAACGACACTGCACTTGAAACAGATTGCACGTTTTGTATAAATTGAAGACTGTATAAACTGCCACTCATGACGGCCTGACAGATCGATGACGCAGCTTATCAGACAAGTACGAACTCGTGCGCATGCAGTGTTGGTGTAAGACGGGGTTAACTGCTACAAACCAATACAATGATATATTTTTTACTGATATTCCTGAAACGTTTCCAAAATGATACTTACACCAAGGGGAGAATACTCTTACCTCTATAACATACATTTTTCGCGAAATAATTTATGTCCCGCATTTATAGATATTCAATGTTAAAATGTGTTTCACGTGACTATTCAATAAAGAATTCATTATTTTGATGCAAACCTATTTTTATTGAAACGTATGATCCATTAGCTTTAAAATAAGCCCAAGGTTAAGATTGTATGTCAATTACAAGAGAAGTTATGAATTATTTTTGTTGACATAGTATGCGACATTTTTACATTTTTTCTCGTATTGACAGAATTTCTGTAGGGATATCGTGCATTATTGATGTTTAAAATTTTACATAATTACTTAACTTAAGGTTCTTTACCATCCTACCAAATATAATGAAAATCTGAGGTGGTGGGGTTGAAAAGTCCACTTTTTTGTGTTGATTTGACATGGAATGCCCCTCTCATCAATATAGCATTAATATGTATAATTAATGAAAAATAGTCACATCATGGCATTATCTACAATAATATTTCATTTCTAATGGTAATAATGTCATCAAACCACCTCAAGTTTTGTTGTTTTTAATATCCAACACACAGCTCTACCCAGAAAATTATACACCACAGAATCGAACCTGTAAATTATTTTTAGTAAGTTAAGTTTTTAATAACCAATTTAATTTGAGCTCTAAATATGTCAGCATTCTTGCAGATCATGGCCTTCGTGTAATATTGTTTAATGTAGTGTGTGTTTTGTTTTATTCTGAAATGCAATTAGATAGTTCTCAAAACTGACGACAGATGGATTTTGGAAAATAGGAAAATTATGTTGAAAAATTGAAATTTCACTGAAAACTACTATTTTTCTGAAAAACTTTGAGTTCCAAGCTTCAAAATGAGGGGTCATTTATTAAAATCCGTTCAGCCGTTTTCCCGTAATTTCCATTACCAGTTCAAATTATATATATATATATATATATATATATATATATATATTGTGCATGTAAAGTCATTAGGCTTTGGAACGGTTACCATAACAACCCCTCTATAGCCTTACTTCGTATCTGATCGAAAAGGTTGTGTTTTATCACAGTCTAGTATATACAGTCACGAAGCTTGAGTTGTTGAGGGTGCTAGGAACAATAGATTGTGTCGGCACTATTTCGCATTGTCTGTAATGGGGCGATAGTAGCGATCCTAGTGGTTAGCAACTACCTATGGATGCACATTTCCTACATATTGAGCTTCGTAACTGTATATATTAGACTGTGGTTTTATATAAGAAATGTACTGCGTGTTTCCTCTGTGTTGCTAACGTTCAAAGATACCTGCTTCCTACTAATCGAATTATTAGGCTAAATTATTTTTATTTAACGACGCTCGCAACTGCCAAGGTTATATCAGCGTTGCCGCTGTGCGGGAATTTTGTCCCGAAGGAGATCTTGTACATGCCAGTAAATCTACTGACATGGACCTGTCGCATTTAAGCACACTTAAATACCATCGACCTGGGCCGGGATCGAACCCACAATCTCGTCTACTAATCGATATTGATCGATAATTTGTTCGTGTAAGTGTGGCTTCTTTAGTTATTACTTCCATGAATAGATGCGAAGGTAACAGTCAGTGTCGCCAATAGTACATAAATAAATATACACGTATTATAAAATTAAAAATTTCTTCACCCTCTAATGATTGTAAAGAGCACTAGGTTTAGCGGGAAACCGCTGATGCTGTCAATTATAAGAATAATTTATATTTAATCTGCATCATCATTTTTCCCCCAACTCTTTTTTACTGGTCTCAATAATAGTGTCCCTATTGAGAACTAGAGGAACTATTTCAAAGATTGTCGATTTGTTAAACCTTTGATACTGTCTTATCCCGTGGTTAGAAAGTTTGTTTACACGATCAGAAATTGTAGGTTAGATATCTTTGAACGCCAGTGGACCTAACTCTTTACATAAGTTACGATTTTGTTAAAAGTTAAACTTCAGAATCTCAGGACAGCATTTTCTATAGAGAAAATGCTGTGAAGCAAAATGTTATCAGATCTAGATTCATTTTCCGGGCTGAGAGGCCATGGTCTATTGGTTGGTTTTATACCAGACGTTTCGTCTGCAACTGCGGCAGACATCTTCAGTGGAGTGGTATCCGAGGTCGCAAGACTCTTCTCGGCGTACCTGAGACAACAGTTGCCTCAGGTACGCCGAGAAGAGTCTTGCGACCTCGGATACCACTCCACTGAAGATGTCTGCCGCAGTTGCAGACGAAACGTCTGGTATAAAACCAACCAATAGACCACGGCCTCTCAGCCCGGAAAATGAATCTAGATCTATAGACTCCGGCCGTGAAAGCCTACACTGCAAAATGTTATCAATTTATTCTATGCTATTAATAACTGTAAACGCCGTTTTGTTACTGATATGTAGAGACGAGATTTTCGTGCACTATAAAATCCCTAAATATGCATGCATATATGCACTATCAAACTATGAAACATCCACGATCAAGCGAGAAATACATTAAAATATGCATTTTCATTTTTGTTCCAAATGTCTTATTTCACTTCATTAACTTTTTTTTTGCACAGTTAACAATCTAACATTTCTAAATTGGTTTCTGTGAGGTTCCTGCGTTTGTCAGTCAATATGTTTTTGTAGGCAGAGAATGACCTCTCTACATGGCAAGAAGTTATGGGTGCAAACTTGAATCTGTGACAGTGTGAGTTCAAATTCTTCATTCATGTTTTCGCCACAAATATCCTTCTTCACTGAACCTTCTGCAGAATCCATAGTCCGGGTTCGCATTTATGACCCTGTCCAGTTTATTTTTCGCCGCTACACCCACTTTCCCACGGGCATATCTGAGGGATCTATGGAATTCCTTGCAGATTCTTTCCTTTTTTGCATTCTTGCAATAGGCCTATATGTGAAGCAGATGCGACTTGAAATTTTTTAAGTAGACTACATTTTATCTGAAATTATAATATGCCTTATGATTACTTAGATACGATTTAAAAACGGACGTCCACACCTGTGGATTAACGGTTAGCGCGTCTGGCCGCGAAACTACTTGGCACGGGTTCGATTCCGGTCGGGGCAAGTTACCTGGTTGAGATTTTTTCCGGGGTTTTCCTTCAACCCAATATGAGCAAATGTTGGGTAACTTTCGGTGTTGGACCCCGGACTCATTTCACCGGCATTAATACCAACCATCTCATTCAGAAGCTAAATAACGTAAGATGCTTATAAAGCTCGTAAAATAACCTACTAAATAAAAATAAAAATAAAAACGGACCTCGTAATCTAATTAATTATTCTTTTCCTTCAATCCTAATTTCCTAAAGCTAAAATAAAGGACATAAAAATCTAGAAACTGAAGTGTCCACCAAAACCATTAAAACATGCATTTAAACTGAATATAATATATATTATATGCACTGATTAAGCTAAAAATTGTTTAAATATGCATTATTCATTTTTTTACCCCCAAAAAGGCCAAAACATGCAAATATGCACAGAAAAAGTACACGTATTTGGAACCAGAAAGTAATGAAATGCGTAAGTTCTAAGTTTGAGCTATGTCCTATGATCCTACAAAAACATGCATTTGCATGAAATTCTCGTCTCCAGTGATATGTATTATCAAGTAATAACATGTCAAATATCTGATTCAAATTATTTCATTGCGATGAAAAACAAAAATCTTCCTACAATATTTCCGTCAATTTACCATGTAGGTAATGTAGGTACAGAAGCATCACCTCTTAAGCCAAGACTTGACTTGGCTTTTAGAGTGCTCGACACATCACAATTATTATGCACGCTTTGACCCACGGTACGAACTTAATTATATGAGATGGTTCTCCAATTCCAACAGGTGTCTCGGGTGGTATGCTGCCATCTTGCCAGGTTCCATCCGCAGGGGAGAAGCATGATAAGCCCCAAAGCCCGGATCCCCAAGCTCTTCCTACATCAGCATCCAAAGCCAATAGTACCGCCAAGACTTCACCCCAGTCCATTTGTAACTGTTGCAGATGATAGATGAAATGAGGGGGAGGTTGAGAGAGTTGCTGGAATGAAAGAGTGAGCAGGAGTGCCACGAGAAAAACCTCTACAACGCCTACTTTGTCCATAAATTTCATCACGACCTGGCCGGGAATCGAACCCGGGCCGTCTGGATGGAGGACCAGAGCGCTAGAATCTTGAACCACAGACGCGAATCCTAAGTTATGACTAGGCTTCGAGACTTCGGACCCGATAGAGCATTTCAGTGGGAAATCCGCATAACGGCGTACTGAGTATAGTGGTAAAGCATACAGTGGGTGGGGGTACTGTAGAAAGAATGCCAACAAATACACAAAGGAAAACGCTCTGGATTTGAAAGTTCTGACGAATAATTTAGTTTTCATACATACCTATTTTCAAACTGTGTCTGAAACTATTACACGGTTAGAAATGTCAGAGCAAGAGATGTCGGAAGCCCTCAAATTAATTGTGGAAATGACACAGAGAATTAATGAGACACCAAGTACACCGGTTACTGAACGTGGAAATCAGAAGTGGAAATCAATTTTATGTAAAAATAACGGATATGGAGCATTGTGTAATATAAACAGCAAATTAGTGGATATAGAGTCACCCGAGAATGAAGGACTGTCTCTTAGAGACTGCAATGATGTTAAGTTTTTTTTTTTTCGTTTTGCTCATGTAAAAATCATGCGACGTAGAGTGCATCTTTTCACAGTACAAATTGTATTTGTTAGACAACTGAAAAAGATTTACGTTTTGAGACACTGAAAATGTATCTTGTAATAGGTACATTGCAATTCGGTACTGTAACTGCACTTCCTAAAGACGATCAATATGGTAAATGAAGAAATTAAAATTGCTACATGTTTATTTCCACCATTAACACTGTGTATAATTAAACACTAATGCTTATAAAAGACGGGAGAATAAATGCTTTTCACATTCTTTTGACATTGTCATTGTGTAATGTATATTTATTTTCAGAATGTCCATATGTGTGTATTTCCCCATACTACCGTACTCTACTCTAAATAGCAACGTTGTTACCTCAACACATCTCTACCTCTCACTACCTGCAGCCAGTCAACAACCTATAATACAAGCACAGTAAACTTATTGTATCGGGTCCAAAGTCTCGAAGTCTGATTATGACATTAACAACTACACTCACACTCTATGATTTTGCCCCATTTAGTTTAAGTGTCCGTTTTGCCTCTAAATGGCGACTGAGATAAACTTCATACATTCATTAGCCATAATTGACAACTAAAATACACATAGAATTTGATCCCAAATCAGATTATTAAGCTTCAGTAAATCCATAGTTTATCTAGATCAGGCCTGCACAAGGTTTGCACTCTTCGAGTCGGCTCACAGCTCGAGAGCGGAATGCAGATATTGACTGCGCTCTGTATAAGGGTGGACTGGAAGAAGCGGTGATCTCATATAAAATGTACACAAAAATACTAGTACGAGTGTTCATGAAATTAATTCTCGTTAAGTGATTACAAAACTATCTTGGATTATTATTATTAATTAATTAATAAATATTTATTTTACAGAAGTAATAGAAACTCTTTAGCTACTTAAATATACAATATCATTCTGTTATATTTTTATTTATCAGTACATGAAAACGCGGTTTTATGCTGTTGGCAGCTGAAAGGAATAGTACTGATCGTAATGAAACATCAGTTACAGATGTTCGATGTCTGCCTTTATTAAAGTTGATAATAGAAAACAGTTGCTCGCAAATGTAAATGTTGAGCCAAACATAGCAATCATTTTCACAGCCAGCCTGTGTAGTCGTGGATATTATTGCTGAGGTTTAGTTTTGTAAAACTCAACCAGGCTAGTAGTATTATTCAAACGGCTTTAGCCCTTAGGTCACATTAAAGATCAATAAGTTCAAACTGTAAATCGTATGACACTGTTTCATCTGCTGTTGAAGGAATTTATTATGATAACTTTAAACTTCTTTCAAATTAAGACAATATCTTGGAACCTAGAATTAAATTCATTTTGAATTTCAATTAATATTTGCACATAATCGTTTAACATGGCTTCATCACGAGCAGTTTCTGTCGTTCGAAAATGAGCCATATTACCTTCCCGAAACTGACTTACGACAAGTGTAAGTTTACGATTGAAATCCCGCAGCTTCAAATTCTTGGGGTAGGCCTATATTATAAACAGTAATATGAGCTGCATCCAAGAAATCAAAAGGAGAATAGCAATGGCAAAGGAAGCTTTTAATAGAAAAAGGAGCATCTTCTGCGGACCTCTGGAGAAAGAACTAAGGAAGAGACTAGTAAAGTGCTCTGTGTGGAGTGTAGCATTGTATAGGCCAGAAACATGGACAATAGGACGAAGTGAAGAGAAACGACAAGAAGCATTTGAAATGTGGATATGGCGAAGGATGGTACGTGTGAAATGGTCAGACAGAATAAGAAACAAAGCTGTGTTGGAAAGAGAGGATGAAGAAAGAATGATGCTGAAACTGATCAGAAAGAGTAATAGGAATTGGCTGGGTCACTGGTTGAGAAGAAACTGCCTTCTGAAAGATGCACTGGAAGGAATGGTGAACGGGAGAAGAGTTCGGGGCAGAAGAAAATATCAGATATGACAGACGACGTTAAGATATATGGATCATAGGAGGATACAAAGAGGAAGGCAGAAAATAGGAAAGACTGGATAATGCTGGGTTTGCAGTGGAAGACCTGCCCTTGGGCAGAACACTATAAATGAATTAATCACATGGTATCCATGTACCTATCACCGAGCTTTGTAACATATATATATATATTTTTTTTTTAAGCTTTGTATAACATACATAATTTATGTGTATAAACTTAGAATTGGAAAGTGAAATACACAAAGAGAAACAATTTACTAAATATCTTAATATTTTGAGCATTTACTTTTGTCAAGAACTTTCAAACGATTTTCCTCGGAAGTAAAATTTTTGGCTTCATGATTTTTTTTTGTTTTTTTTTTTTGTTTTTTTTTTTTGTTTTTTTTTTTGCAATTCATGTGTTTTGCTTGTAAACCAAGAATGACATATATTACGCTTGGACAAGGTCGCAGTTGGGGTTTTTTTCGGGGTTCTCCCGTTTTCCCCATATTAGACATTACATCATTCCGTCACCATTTCTCCATTTCGTCATCATTCCATAGCATTCCTCGATCGCCGGCTGGCGACGCAAGGAGGGGGCTAGCCTAGGGACGAGGGGAATTGCCTGCTCGACACCTGGGTACGCAGCGAACCTTAGTGTAGTCAGCCGGTGTGGGTTTGGGAATGTATGTATGTATATGTACGTATTTATTCACACTGCAAATGGGTATATACCTGGTGGCAGTGGTAACTAATTACACTCAATAATGACAATTAATAATAAACACAACTAATAAAAAACAATAATTAATAATAATAATTATAACAAGGAGCATCCTAAATTAAATGAAGCATGGTCACTTAAAATAACATTTAAAGTAAATCTAATTTTGTATCTTAACCCTAAGCTCGAACTAAGACCCACGAGTCTGACAGGTTCATATCTGCACAAGTACCTTTCGGCACTACACTTATTTCGCTGTCAACTCACTCACTGCACTGATTCTACCCGATTTCACTAACACTTCTAACCATTTCACTGTTCAAATACTTTAAACAGCCACTTCACTGACACCAACACACTTCACTTACACAATAGACTTCACTGACACTACACACTTCACTGACACAACACACTTCCTCACTGATAGAACACTTCAAATAACAAGATATCAATTACGCCCTTTAAATAGTTACTACCGTCTATTAGTAAAGTCCTTAAGCATATTTTTAAATACATTTTTGGTTATTGGTAAAGCCTTTAGTAAGTCTGCAGGTAAAGTATTCCAGTCGCTTATAGTACGATTGAGAAAAGAAAACTTTCCAGTGTAAGAAAACTTTCCAGTGCGCCTAGCTTAAGGGTTAGAGCAATAGACCGTAACATGTCGCAGTGCTGGGCCATAGTACCCCCCTCCCGTAAATTCAATTCAAAACGCTTAAGCATGCCAATAAAAGGCCGCAAATAACAAGATTCGCACTCAAACTTGTTATTTTTTTAGTTTTGAACTTAAAAATTTGAACTTTTGTCCCTGTTCCATTTGACGTGTTATTTTCAGAGCATTAGAAGTGCAATGCCCGTGTCCACAGCGAAGAGGCGCAGCAGCGGGATGGAGGCCTTGCGGGTATCGCAAGCGAAGAAGCGGAGTATCATGAGGTGACGAGAAAATTACTGTGATCTGGGGCCATGCAGCTGCCGTGTTGCGCAACCGTCTATCAGAACAGCATGCACCTAGCAGAGGTTGCTATTGGCACTGTGCACTCACCGGCATTAGTGCGTTGGTAAACCTCGATATTGATTTGTGGATTGCACGGAAACTGGCTTATCAACACGTGACGATTTGAATAATAGGCCTACGAGATGGGAATGGCGAGAAATATATATATATATATATATATATATATATATATATATATATATATATATATATATATATATATATAAATATATATGATATATTTCGTCACGTCCACACCTGTGGAGTAACGGTCAGCGCGTCTGGCCGCGAAATCAGGTGGCCCGGGTTCGAATCCCGGTCCGGGCAAGTTACCTGGTTGAGGTTTTTTCCGGGGTTTCCCCTCAACCCAATACGAGCAAATGCTGGGTAACTTTCGGTATTGGACTCCGGACTCATTTCACCGGCATTATCACCTTCATATCATTCAGACGCTAAATAACCTAGATGTTGATACAGCGTCGTAAAATAACCCAATACAATAAAAAATAAATATTTCGTCACAGCACTTCTTTACATGTAATGGTGTACCTCACATTTCTGTGTCCGGTGCCACCATTAACATATTATTACAATAACTCATTATTTGCAGTACACGTCTACACAAATACTCCCAATTACACAATGTACCTTTTTGTTACTTGGTCAAACTCCCCTTCAGCTTTTCTCCTACATTTTCATTTGCTACTCTCTATTTTTTCATTAATCCTAATATATCTAATGTAATATATTCCTTTCACACCCCCTTTTTCCTCTAACTACTATTCACTAAAATCTCAATTTCAATTTTTCTCTATAAATTATCATATTGAATTATTTGTCCTATTTGTTCTTTGACCTTTTCTCCTATCTTTCTCTTATATTCATTTACTCTTCCAACGTTCAAATGTTAATACTAATTTTATGCTGTCACTTGTTCACTTCTCTTAACCCTTTTTCACTATTTTCACTCATTCCTATTTGCGCTCACTTTCATTTTCTCACTATTCCACTTACACCTAATCCTTTCTCACTATTCTCACTTCCTAAAAAAAAATAAAATTCTAAATTATAGACATCAGCTCAAAGAAATTTGAGTGACCACAAGGGTCCTGAATACAATAAACATGCATAATAATGTGATGTGATACATTAAAGAAAAAAGAAAGTTAATTGTTGAAGGCAAATATAAGTTGATTAACTGAAATAGAGATGATGATGTAATATTTGAAGAGAATCCTTGATAATATTTATAAGAATAGACATTACATAATCAAAAGGAATGTGAAGTACCTTAAGATAATTCCACGTGAATTTTGTGTTGAACCTCTACTGCCAAACAGCAAACCAATGACGGACCATTGTTTAAGAGGGACGTTGTACTTTTGAGAAAGATACGGCAGACAAGGTTCATATATGGACTTCTTCTCAATATTAACTTCGGTGGCCTGATTTAGGTTTCTTTCGAAACGGATAGTAGGGTCAAGAACGAGAGCCCGTTTTAAGCGTCCGTTGATAGCAATAATGTCTGCCCGTCTAAAAGAACCATCTGATGATACACAATGTACTTCCTCATGAATTTCCCAATTTAAAGTTTTTAACGATATCGCCAAAGCATGTCGTACACGATGATGTCTAGCATTGATCAGCAGCTATCCTTTGGGGCACTGTCCAAGCACTTGTCCAAGTGTTTCAAGCTCGCTACAGTCTGGATGACGGCAGCGGGTTGTGCTTAGAGTTCTGCCCGGTATTGCGCGAACCGCCGAAATATTGCTTGACATTTTTAAAGCATTGGTCCATTCTGAGGAAGATAGGCCCATGAGTTAGCCTTGGGGAAATCACTATAAACAATAACCCCTTTACCACGCAAGGTATGGTTTGTCCAAGTTTGGAATGCGTCATTTCTTAAATGTTTACGAATTTTACGACCTGACCAGTTGATAGCATCAATAGCTGTGATATTCAATTTTGACAGAGCAGAAACTTTTTCACTTACAAGGTCCCTAACATTGTGGAGATGGGAGTCATCAACACGAAGAAGAGTATTACAGATATTTATGTGTTGCACATAAGCTTCCCAAGATGCTTTCATTAACGAAAGACCACGATATTTTTAGGGGAGTAAAGTATTCCGTCTGGGCAGTCATGAGGAAGACCAATAAGCTCTTTGCATGCTCCTCTGGTAACTTTATCTAAATCATTAAGAAATTTGGTTTTGATTTGGTAGAGTGGAGCACACTGTAAGGGATAAGTAAGAGTGGGCCAGAGATATTGATTCATAATCGTTATCTTCTGATCAGAGAAGAGTTTAGAGATATTTTTACTGAATGTGGTAAAAACTGCACATTTATCAAAAACGATTTCATCATTAAAATTAATACCAAGGTATTTAATGCGGTCATTAGGATTAGAAATAGATTGAATGAGCGAACCATTAGCGGACATGACATTAAACTGGGATAGGACACCATTTTTAATCGCTATTAGATTGCACTTGCTAGGGTTAATAGCCAAACCAAGGGTAGAAAGGTTACTTTCTGCTAGACTAATCAGAGATGTAATTCCATTTTCACTACTTGAAATCAAAGCAATGTCATCAGCAAAAGCAACGGCAGAGAGATTGTCTAGAGTAGGATCTAATGAAAAACCATACACATATGCTTATACACTTCCTCTCTTCCCTATACTTCTCGATCTTTTCCAGTTTCACTTTACTTGCACTTTTTGATCACATCCCCATATTTTTTAATCATATCTAATACCTCTGCTATATCCTCAGCTGTCGCAGGTTCTAACCTTTCTTTACTGTTCGTCTCTGCCTTATTTCTATCTCTGTCTTTCTTTCTATTTATTTCTTCTTCAATTCCTCTTTTATTATCCCCCTCCCACGCTTCCACTTTCACATCCACTTACACTCGCACCCTTATTCTTTTCATTAAATTTCTTCCCTATCACTTGCTGACCTATCATCAAATATAGAAGAAAATCTAGATAAATTACGAAACGTGTTAAAATGAATACCTCTGATCACAACACGAAGGGATTATTTAAACGATATAAACTTACTTTTCTCCTTTGCGTTGGTGAAATTTGCATTTTAGTGAGATGATTCCAAGAATTCGCCATGCGATTACTTGACATTCGCTTTATATCGGTAGTTTTGGAAATCATCGGAGAAAAACCAAACAGATTATTATTAATCCGCGTTTTCATAAATTACATAAATTCTTACTTAACAAATTAATTTCTGATTAATATTTATTACACATAATGAAACTAACATCTGTCCATTCTTATTATTATCATTAATTTCTCTAAATAGATTTACAAAACCTCTAATGGCAATTACATTAATATTCTCATTATAGAAATATATTTTAGATTTATATATATATACATTTTTTTTCTTCCCGCAACATAGTTCTAGTAAGCTTATATTAAATTAATTTTCATCATTTTACTAGCTATCTCAAATCTCAAATTAATTATAATTGATTGAATTAAATTAGCTCATAAATTAAGTTACTACTTCACCTTATAGGTTTATCGAAATTTAAATAAATATGCAGTCTACTAGTCCTTAAAATTTAACTGAAGAATATTGCTGGAGAACCTTTTAAGTGTAGTGTAAATATTCGTAATTTAAATATGTATTGTATTGATTAAGGCTGGCTGAGTGAAAGAAAAGGCCTTATGGCCTTAACTCTGCCAACGAAAATAAAAAAAAAATATTATTGTTATTATTATTATTATTATTATTACTATTATTATTATTACTATTATTATTACTATTATTATTATTACTATTATTATTATTACTATTATTATTATTATTATTATTATTATTATTATTATTATTTTCATATAAAAAGGCTATTAAGGAGCTATTAAAATATTAATTGCAGCAATTCTCCACTGTCATGATTTACAAATTTATTATATTTACGATCTTTCTGCAGTGTTGGTAACCTTGGACAGCAGCGAGTTGTATGCCAAGACATATGAGGCGTTCCGAGCAAAAGTGGTGTAAGTCAAAATTGGGTAATGAGGTTTAAAGTAAAAATTCTGTGAAATACAGCACAAAGTAGCAGTTAATATGTCCTCCGTGCTATCCACTGACTACTAATACTTTAAATAAATTTAATATTAATTGCTACTTTGCGCTGTATTTTACAGAATGTTTACTTTAACCCTCATTACCCATTTTTGATTTAAACCACTTCTGCTCTGAACGGCTCATATGACGTCACACGGTATGATTATACTCATGTTCGCTCTGTCGACAGGCCCATATTTACCAATGGACAGACCGGAACAGTTGCCCCGGAGCGGCAGAATTTAGAGGGCGGCATTTTTTTCATTCGCGAATTTCGTTTTATTGGTCAGAAAAAAAAAACTAAAAAAAATCGGCACTGGTACTTAAATTTTTATCGTGTAATAAACCCTTTCCGAGAAAATATCTTGATACGACATTCGAACGAGCCCAAAGCACATAAAAGAATACGTTTGCTACAACAAAGAGCAGTTACCAATAATTCACCAGTGAAAAGGCGCGCGATGTCGTTTTCATTCTCAAAGAAACGAAAGTCAGTCGTATAGGCTATATTTTGTAAGGCATTACGCTACAAAAATAGCGACAATAATGAGTAATAACCAGTGTTGCCAACTCGATTCTTAAAAACCCGCTGTGAAGCCGTGCAGAAACCGCTAAATTGCTATACTGTCAATGTAAAATTATATTATTTTGCCGCTGTGAGTGCTAAAAATACCCGCTAAATCCCTATATCAGCAATACAAACTTCATAAATTTTACCCGCTAAACTAACACAGAAAAACGCTAGATCTAGCGGGAAAACCGCTGAATTGGCAACACTGGTAATAACGTTAATATTCGAAGAAAATAATAGAAATGCAGTGACAAATTAACAATTACTGGCTTTTCACACGGTTTAATTTAGCCTACCCGATGAAACAATTACGAACCAAAACCCCTTACTCATTTTTCAAACTTAACTGAGCCGTAGTTAACAATGTTCACTGTGAAGTTACACTAAATTCGTTTGCAGTTGCATGTGCGAAGTAGGGTTGCCAACCCTCCCGTATTTCCCGTGATCTCCCGTATTTGCCCCTAATTTTTAACAGACTCCCGGCTCCCGTATTATTCTTCTCTTCAAGTATTTTTCTCCCTTATTTTAGCATAATATAAAAATTTTTATTCTGAACATTTGATTTTGCCGTGAATGATGATGATTTATATGATGAATTTTGTTGTTCAAGACAGGCATTAAAATGTGCAGTTTTTATAGAACGTAATGCTTGCCAGAAATGTGTTTTAGTGCTCACTCGTTTAAAATCAAACCATCTTAATGATATACATTTGGAAAAACTGGCTGGTTTGGTTCTAAGCACACCAAGTAGGAATGTTCATTCAAGGAGGATGTTTCATCCCATGAACAATAACTAATTGGACAGATGTTCGAAACAGGAGCACGACACATCTAATCAAATCAGAGCTACAAGCTGCAGTAGACTTCAACTATTACGCGAGACAAAATCGGTCTCAAAATAATCTTAATTTAAGCCTAGCTGCCGAAGTGTAAAATAAAGTTGTGTTTTAGTAACTGAACCGAATAATTTGTCTATTTTCTATGTGAAATTTTGTCGATTCCTTAGTTTCCCATGCTTTTTTTTTTTTTCAGAAAAAGTTGGCAACCCTAGCGCGAAGTGATGATAGCCTGGTAGGTTTATGATTTAGTGATGATTTAGTATGTGACTTAGTGATTAATTGATTGTGGTCTGTGTCTAATTACAGAAAATGAGTGACCGTAGAGTGAAAATTTACCAACATGGCTTTTAGGGAATCCGGAGGTTCATTGCTGCCCTCACTTAAACCCACCATCGGTCTCTATCCTGTGCAAGATTAATCCAGTCTCTATCATCATATCCCACCTTCCTCAAATCCATTTTAATATTATCTTCCCATCTACGTCTCGGCCTCCCCAAGGGTCTTTTTTCCCTCCGGCCTCCCAACTAACACTCTATATGCATTTCTGGATTCGCGCATACGTGCTACATGCCCTGCCCATCTCAAACGTCTGTATTTAATGTTCCTAATTATGTCTGGTGAAGAATAAAAGCGTGCAGTTCTGCGTTGTGTAACTTTCTCCATTCTCCTGTAACTTCATCCCTCTTAGCCCCAAATATTTTTCTAAGAACCTTATTCTCATACACTCTTAACTTCTGTTCCTCTCTGAAAGTGACAGTCCAAGTTTCCCAACCATACAGAACAACTGGTAATATGGGGGAGAGTTGGGTAGTATCGGACATAGGGTAATATCGGACAGTGAGTTTCTTTCATCTACCGCCAGGTGATAGTACCTGAATGACATGGTTACGTTTCTGTGATGTCGCATACAGAAACGTAACCATGTCATTCAGGTGCTACGATCTGGTGGTAGATGAAAGAAACGCACTGTCTGATATTATCCGATGTCCGATACTACCCATCTCTCCCCTAACTGTTTTATAAATTCTAACTTTCAGCATTATTGAGAGCAGGCTGGATGACAAAAGCTTCTCAACCGAATAATAACAGGCATCAGAGAAATAAAATTATTTATTATTATTATTATTATTATTATTATTATTATTATTATTATTATTATTATTATTATTATTAGGCCTACTATTATTTTAGTTGTCATTCTTAATTCAAGTACAGAAATGACTTAGCACTTAGCTAAATAATATTTTTATGGAATGAAGATACTTTTCAGTGTTCATTTACTCGTACGCGTATGTTATTACAATGTAATTACCTGCTATAGGCCTTAAATAACATGAGAGATATCACTCTATGTCTTGGAACTAATTTCGTTCCGTATTACAACTTTAATACAACAAAGCAATCCGGTCTAGAAAGAAGAAACCCCAGAGCGAAGACGCTATTGTGGGTGACCTGCAAAGTAGGACAAAACAAACATGAAGCCAACTCCAGCTGAAGATCGCGTGGATCTATTGTTGACTCGAAAGCTTCTGTCTACGAATGGAGACAAATAACTATGATCTCTTGACAAATTGTGTTGTGTTTCTGCGGGAGATGAATGAGGAAGAAGAAGCCAGCAGTCACTGTCACCCGTCGCTCCTCCCAACTCAAGACCTCACACAGAGGTCTGTTGCAGACACCTCGGTCTAGCGCTGACCTGGCCAGAGCAGCGTAAGAAACTTACAGCTTTCAGTTCATTAATCACGTGGTATCACTTTACGAATTTCAATAACACTTTTTATTTCATTTGCAGTAAATATCGTTTGAGATGGGCAGGGCATGTAGCACGTATGGGCGAATCTAGAAATGCATATAGAGTGTTAGTTGGCAGACCGGAGGGAAAAAGACCTTTAGGGAGGCCGAGACGTAGATGGGAGGATAATATTAAAATGGATTTGAGGGAGGTGGGATATGATGATAGAGACTGGATTAATCTTGCACAGGATAGGGACCGATGGCGGGCTTATGTGAGGGCGGCAATGAACCTTCGGGTTCCTTAAAAGCCATTTGTAAGTAAATGTAAGTAGGTATGCAGTAAATATAGCCAGTCTCCAGTCATTTGCGCTTGCTGGCCACGTAAGTGCAACTTTAATAATAATGATTATTTATTTATTTAATCTGGCAGAGCTAAGGCCAGTAGGCCTTCTCTTCCGCCCAGCCAGACTCTAATTCTAATTGAATACAATTACTTACATAGTCATTACACTAATATCTAGACCATAAAACAACATGAAAGTAAATAATGAAAGTTGGATAAGTAATGTTAGTGTGACAATAATAAACATTGGTAAGAAATAGTTATAATAATAATAATAATAATAATAATAATAATAATAATAATAATAATAATAATAATAATGAGATAATTTAGATATTTATCTGTGATATATATATATATATATATATATATATATATATATAAGCCACCGGCGTGGCTCAGTCTGTTAAGGCGCTTGCCTGCCGGTTTGAAGTTGCTTTTGGGCGCGGGTTCGATCCCTGCTTGGGCTGATTACCTGGTTGGGTTTTTTCCGAGGTTTTCCCCAACTGTAATGTGAATGCAAGGTAATCTATGGCGAATCCTCGGGTTCATGTCGCCAAATATCATGTCGCTATCACCAATCTCATCGACGCTAAATAACCTAGTAGTTGATACAGCGTCGTTAAATAACCAACTAAATATATATATATAACCATTAAACATTGAGAAACCTGAAACAGCTATTATTGTTAACAAGAATTGTTAGAAAAATATTTCGTTAGCCTATTCTTAAATTGGTTTGATGTCTGACAGTCCCTGACATTATTCGGTAGGGAATTCCAAAGTCGAGGAACAGCCACAGTGAAAGAAGATGAATATGAGGATGTTCGGTGGGAGGGAATGGATAATATTAAGGAGTGTTGTGATCGTGTATCTAGGTTATGATGGGTGGATAAATTTTGAAAACGAGACGCAAGATAGACAGGAGTGGAGAAATGCAATATGTGAAAGAGAAAAGAAAGACAGTGAATTTTCCTAAGATCTTCTAGACGGAGCCAGGACAACATTTCGAGGGATGGTGTTACGTGATCAGTCCGGCGAATATTCCAGACGAAACGGACGCACATATTATGAACACGTTGTAGTCTCTGCGCCGAAGTAACGCTTAGATCAGTAAGCAGAATATCACAGTAATCGAAGTGGGGCATCACGAGTGTTTGCACTAACATTTTTTTCATGGAAAAGGGTAGAAAATTCTTCAATCGCCTAAACGAATGGATTAATGAGAATACTTTTTTGCAGGTTTTTGCAACTTGAATGTTCCAATTTAAACTTTTATCCATATAAAAACACCTAGATTCTTCACTGATTCATTGAATGGGATTTCGGTGCCGTATATTTTAATCGGGGACAAATTTGGTATGGTAATAGTGCTTAACAAACGTGAATGGCCCACAATGATTGACTGTGATTTTTCTGGATTTAGTTTAAGTCGGAATTTCCGTGTCCATGTCCAGATTGAGTCCAGATCGTCATTAATTTTAGTTATTACATCATATAGTGCTGTATGAAAGTAGGTTATGAATGTAGACTAACATTTTATGGCTGTAACTGTCTTAGAATACAATAATAAAGAGGGTTGTTATTTATTTGTGCAATTGAGTTTTGTCCCTCAGGTGAACACACAAGTTAAATTCTACAAGTGGGTTTGCAGAAAATTAAAGAATACTAGCATTTGATATGTTTTGTGTAAAAAATTATTTTCTATAAGGGTTCGAAGTTTAATTTTCTTTTATCTCAAAATTAATTTCATGACTTACCTCCCTTTACACAAATACCATCGAATTATTTGTGGATTTCGGCAGATGGCACATCGCCTTTGATATGTCGTTATAACCAAGCTGCAGATTTTTAGGCACTAAAAACAGCTGAAATAGGCAGGCAAACTAGGCATTCAAAATTCTAGAATAGGCATTTAAAAAGGCACTAACAATTTCTAATTCTTAATGGCTAACACGAACATAGCGTAGCATTATACACTAGTTTCTATAGGAATGTCATTATGACAGTGAATAACTAAATATTCCTCCAAAGGTTGTAATGAGAACTGATGTCTGTTGTCTGTAAGAATATTCATAAATTGGGAGAAACTTCTCTCCACTTCACATGAAGTGATGGGGCAATACTTCAGGGATCCAGTCTCAGCTAGGGACCAAACCAGTGGGAACGCAGTAATGTCAATGTCATTTCCATGATGACTTTTGCTTTGGCATATCTCCACGGTATATTTCACGTACTACACCAGAAACTCAACTAACAAAGTCATAAAACGGATACACAATTTAAAACGACTATCCCAGTGAATACAACCAATGTTTCACGTGGCTTTCAAAATACTTTTTTTCTTATTGGTTGATTTTAAATTATTCGATTTCTCCACGCTCTGGTGGCAGTAAAACGTAACACACAGAATTATCGATAGTTCTATATCACTGCCCTCTGCTGGATAAAAAAGAAACAAATTACATATTCAAAAAATATGGATAGAATAGTCAATAAATTCAAGTATAATATATAATACGGATATTTAGGCAACTTTTAGGCATTTATAAGCAAATAGGCATTTACTAGTGAAATAGGCAATGATAGGCACTATAGAATTCGCTTATAATAATCACAATGTCTTAAAATGGTTATGTAACCTAAAAGCTTGCGTCTTTAGGTTAAGGATAAAAATAGGCATATAGGCATAAATCCGCAGCTTAGTTATAATGTTCATTGTTGTTACATAACCATCTCTTAGGCTATGTAAATTCTCAAAACACATTAGGATATGAGCGTTAGAAAATCCTCATGTGTACCACAAGACAACATTTCATTCAGAAAAAGTTGGAATTTAGTGTGCAATATCCGATTACAGGAACACTGGACCATTTTTTTTTTTAAGAAATTGTAAATACTGAAGTGTGTAAGAACATTTTCACGAAATTAGACGACATCGAACTCACACACACGCACACAGACACACACCGTGCGCGCAAATAGTGTTAAATGGAAGCTTCGAAATTTTTTTTTTTTGTGTTCATGCAGATTTTTGCAGAGATATGAAGTGAATTCAATATTAAAAAATTAAACGTGCGTCATCACATCAGTCTGTTGTCAGAAAGAATAGAGTTAAATGTTGTTAATTGTTTTTTTATATAAATTCTTATCTAAAAGTCAAATTTAGTTGCTTAAATTATTCAGTAGAGTATTATTTTCTTCCTTCTTATTCATCATTTCACGTATTAAGTCCAGCGTATCTTGAAACCAAAGATGAGAAATTTACATGGTCGATAGTTCCAGCACTTATTTTAAGGTAAGTCAAATTTTACATCCATAATGTAATAGTCGCTAGGTTTTATTGCCGAAAACTGACGCGCTAAGTCACCGCTAAGCAAGCCGTTATCTGCCAATGTTACTCTTCGAATGACTGCGTATTAAGCGAAACCTGTTTCCACGCGTACACTCGCTATAATCAGAAAATAACCTATAATATACTTGACACTATTCATTCCTAATTCTACCGTCTCAAAATCATAAATGGTTTGAAACCAGACAAGTCATATTGTATTAATATCTTAATAATTAATTTCGAATATATTACCATATTGCATAGGGTAGAGTAGCATAAATCGCACCGGTTCCGAAATGGCACCACTGCTAGTTTAAAACAAGTTACTGTAGTAGTGTAGCATCTAGTGGTATTGACACAATCTACCATATGAACTTCCACCATGTCACTTGATTTCTGCCACTTCTCTGTGCTAGCAACGTGGTGATAGAGTATTTAATATAATCGCTCAGGTGGATGTATATTTAGCTAACATTTTGTAACTAAATAACGGATTTGTATGCAAAGGAATCCATAATCTTAAGATGTTATTGGTTAAAATAAATATTAAAGAACATTTAACTTAGTACGATTTTCGAACATTTGGTGATTATAGGCTAGAATGAAGGAAATAATAACTTATGACGTAGTTCAGCGTTGTCAGACACAGCCTAAACGGAGTGGAGCGCTCCACTATAACTCGTTGCGAGCTCCGGTGCTTCCACAGACATGAGCAAGTTCACGCTCCGACTGGACGTCTCTAGCACCACAACCGGTTTCGGAGCTTACAACTCTGACACTACTGACGTAGTTTCTTAATTCGCGCCACTTTCTAGGTGCCTAATTCGCACCGGTGCGATATGAGCAACTGTAGCAATTCTAGCCGTACAAAAGAAGGCCAAAAAATTTTAACTGAACTAGGAATGCATCAGGTGGGTGCAATATCAAGTGGTGAAAAGGGTGTTAATACAACAAGTGTGTGTTGTACAAGTGCACCAGATATTTTGTGCCACCTATGAAAATTTTTAAACGTCAAACAGCGCATCCTACATTATCAGCTGGTGTTCTTCCAGGATCGTTATTTGTTTGCTCTGATTCAGGTTACATCAACAGTGAACTATTTGTCGAATAGCTCAAACATTTTATTTGCTACTCAAACCAGCCATAGAAAAAAGTGCTGCTTCTGTATATCCACCTATACGAACCATTCCAAAAATTCAGAAGCTAGATTATCTCGGAAAAATGATATACTCCTATTTCAGCTTCCTCGTCATAATACTCATAGGCCCAGCCTTTAGATGTTTCTATCTTTAAACCATTTCAGACAGCTATATTATGAATCAGTTCTTAGGTGGCTTCAAGATAATCGCGGAGAAAAGGTGACGCAGTTTACAGTTTGAACTGCCTGGTGAAGCACATAGCAAATGTGTAACAATAAAAAACGCATTCAGGAAGTTTAAATGTTAGGTAATTTATGCTCTATTTTTTTTTCAATTTCATTTAAAGATGCGTTACTCTCTTTCATTAATTTCAATAAACTTGTAATTTGCATTTATTACATTATTCACATTAAATACTGTTCAATATGTTCAATATTAAAAGCTTTCCTTCATCCTGTTCCCTGCAGTTAAAGAGGTGCGATTTAAGAAACCGCAGGTGCTATTTAGGAAACTAGTTGCCTAAATAGCACCATTGACAAGTGTTTCGAAAATGTCATTCTACTTCAAAAATATTAAATCAAATTCAAGGACTCTTTTTTACATGAAAGGTAAATGTTCTGGGAATGTATTTCTGTAAAGGAATGCAGAAAATAAAAATTGTATTGTTCAATAAAAATTATAAATGCTAAAGTGGTGCAATATACGCAACCTTACCCTATATGAAAATAATAAATATATTTCATTTGTGTTTAAATTGTAAATGCAACCACAGCCGATACATTTATTTACTATCGTTAAGCGAGTGCATTCTCTAACCAAATAACAACGCAGATCAACATTGTACTAAATTCTTCATCCTTTGGAGCAGGTGAGTGAATATCTCTAAGCACAGTACAAACTCTAGGACTATATCAAGACATTAAATCAATTGATCTAATGAGTCCGGAGATATTACAGACACGAATGGAGCGTGTAATATATTTGGCTGATAGCACGGCTCAAGCTAATAAAATTTAATTAGTTTGAGTATAGAAAGTCATTCATCAGAAGACGAGATCCTCTGCGATTGGCGGAGAGTCAGGAGAATAGGCGGGACTAGGTGTGTGTGTGCCCCAGGGGACAACTTCGGGTTAAAGTTACAATACTCAGGATCCCTCTCTGTGACTGTATTTCTTCGTGTCCAATACCAGGTTTGCGGACAACGGGTAAGAAACACGAAGCGAGTATGTCTGGTAGTGGGCGTCTTGGAATTATTTAATTTCGGATATCGTGATGAACATGTGATAATAATAATAATAATAATAATAATAATAATAATAATAATCATCATCATCATCATCATCATCATCATCTGCATTACGGTATGGACCATAAGATCCGTTCCACTCCAATCAAATCAAAACTGGTCCCGCCACCTTTTTGTGGGTCTTCCTGGGTTTCTTCTCCCACGAGGGTCGTGATTGTATATTGTTCTAGTAATTGATGTTTCTGGCATACGATGTATATGCTCCCTCCAATTGTTTTGATGTCTTCTTATTATATCTATAATATTATGCATGTTTAATCCAGATGTAATGTCTTCACTTCTCTTTTTTATCAAGTAGTGTATAGCCAGCCACAAACCTCACAAATTTTATTTCAACAGCCCCCGTTCTTCTCTAGTCTTTCTTCCTTAAAACCCAGTTCTCACATTCATACAGTAAAGCTGGTAAAGCCATCACTCTGTAAAACTTTAGTAATGTTTCTTTCCGAACTTTCGTACCTAAAGTTCGACGTATTGTTCCACAAAAATAATTAAACGCATTTAACTTATCATCTATTTCTCGGTTCTTGTAATAATAATAATAATAATAATAATAATAATAATAATAATAATAATAATAATAATAATAATAATGGAAGAAGATAGTGAACCAATTAAAGAATATCCGCTACACGAGTTAAGAGCATTTAATATCATGGATAAAATGCAAAGGTAACACAATTTTCCGGATTGTTTATTTATTTATTTGTTTATTCATTTACTTACTGACTTACTTACTTACATATTGTCGACTTCCAAGCAAAACACATTAAGTCAAAAATATTACTTCTGATAAAAAGGTTTTTTAAAAGCTCTTAACAAAACCGAATCCTCAAAATATTACTTTTAGTAAGTTGTTTCCCTTTATGTGTATTTAATTTTCCAATTCTAAGTTTATACATATGAAGAGTCCACTGTAAGAATGATGGATGTCATTTGGAATACATTTTGCAGGAGAAGCAATTGAAAGTTTGAAATGCTTAGCGCTCAAAGCTTAACTGTGATTTTCCGATCATTACTGGACAATGACTATCAGTGTTAATGCCATATAACTCTCTATGTACATTCTATATGTCTTAAGTTATGCACTGACAGTCTTGTTCATTTTCGCCAAGAAAGTGACATCCATCATTCATGCAGTGGACTCTTCATATACATTATGTACATTATGTACGCCTTTTTCTCAGAAGTAATATTTTTTTACTTAATGTCTTTTGCTTGTAAACCAACAATATTTATAGCCAGTGCCAGCGTTTTTGGCGCGTGTCCTTGAGTAAAAAGCCAGTCAGTGAGCACTTATTCCAGTGCAGCTGGGAACAGTACCACCTAACACGTCACGTCAGCAATCTTCCAGCTGTGTCAAAGGCAAGACTCTCGCCGCGTTTCTGGGGTGTGTCCTTGAGTACACTGTCCAGTCAGTGGCATCTGTTGCTACTTCGGCAGAGAGTGGTAACATCTCCTAAACAGATGTGACGTCAGAAATCTGCCAATCACAGTTGTCAGCTTTCTCGCCCACATTTTGTGGCAAAGATAAGATATTCGCTCTCAACGTTCCAATTGCTTACTTTACACACCAGAAACGGTGGCACTGGCTGTACTTAATTATTTACTTACATATTTACTTAATTATTTGTAATATAATAATCCATGGTGCTACAGCCCGTGAAGGGCCTAGACCGTCCAGCCGGCTGCTGGCCTCACGCCCACATGCCGAAACAGAGGTGGACGATCATCCAACCAGAATGGAGGTATCGTGTGGTTAACACGATGATCCTCCCAGCCGTTATAGGTGGCATTCGCAACCGGATTTCGCTACCTATCGTAGCTCCCTAAGTGCATCACGATGCTGGGTGTGCACCGGTCCCATACACTGGCCGAAATTTCATGAAAAAATTTCTTCTCCCATGAGGACTCGAACCAGCGCGCATTCCGTAAAACGAGTCCTAGGCAGGATGCCTTAGACCACGACGCCACGGCGCTGGACTACTTAATTATTTATACATTTATTAATTCATTCATTTATGTACTTATTATTTATTTTCATATTTATTTACATATTTACTAAGTTATTTATTTATTTACTTATTTACTTACTTACTTATTTACTTACTTATTTACTTACTTACTTAATTACTTATTTACTTACTTATTTACTTACTTACTTACTTATTTACTTATTTATTTATTTATTTATTTATTTATTTATTTATTTATTTATTTATTTATTTATTTATTTATTTATTTATTTATTTATTTATTTATTTATTTATTTACGTAGTTCGTTATTTAAGATTCCAGTACTCGATACTCGATTTTAAAGTTATAAAAATTAAATTTTAAAGAGATAAACATTTAATGTAAGGCTCAGATACAGAATAAAACATGTGCAAGATAGAGTACTAACACGTTGTCTATCGGCGTTCAGTTATCCGAAATACACAGGAAAAATAATATACTTAAAACAAAGGTCAATCAAAACGTTTGCAACATTTCTAGCGAACAGATATTTTATTGTTCATACCTATTGCGACTATATTCATACTGGATGAAATATTAGCTCAGCAAACTTACAGGCAAAATTTGTCTATCTGGAAGAAAAAGTAATGAAGACAGAAGCTCAAGCGAAAAAGTCCAAAGAAGAATTATTCTAAGTCTCACCACTTTCAAGACATTACGATACAAACAATTCGCCGAGTTGTGACGTCACTTCTAATCATCATGGCGTGCAACTTAGTCACTGTACTCTCACTCGCCTATTGATTCCAGAATCCGCCCGGCAAGCTTCTAGGACAAGTTCTGCTGAAAAAAAAGACAATCGAAAATACCGAAAGAAGTAATGTCCAAGGTCAACATACTCGACAGACAAAGATAGGAGAAACGCGCCGATTTATGACGTCACTTCTCACGACGTCTCGTCATTATAGAGTTCATGGTATTGATTCTTTCATCATTCCATTAGCCATTACACTGCACTCACTTTCTTACCGATACTGTCTGCTGAACAGTGTGTGGAACTCTGTAATGTAAATAAATAAGTTGTACACACCGCAAGAAACGGTAGATCTTGAACATTGTTTCTATCTACATTTTCCACACAGATTTCAATGGAATGTAGTGTTTTTTTCGATAGAGTTTTTAATAAATACGGAAAAAATTAACGTCATGAATCCCATGTCGCACATTCATGGAGATGATACCAAAACGCGAATTCATTTTATGTACCGAAAATACCGCGAAAACATTGAGGCCCAGAAAACAGCTTAGTTAAGTATTTCAGTCTCAATTTTTTTTTCTTCCAGTAGTTTACATCCTAGAGGTTTATCAGCAGAATTTTGTGACGTACTGTATTTTTTATCAATTATCATCACGAATATATCGATAACATCTTTTGTGCCTTAACAACGTTGCGTATTGCGTTAAACACATTATTCAAAAATGTTTGTTTCTAGTGCAAAAAGAGTCTGTTGAGAACGTTAGATGCCACCTGCTAAATGATTTAGCCAGAAGTAATTTTTTTTTCTGTATGTAAATGTTGCTCCTTGTGAGTCTTCTGGAATATTTCAACCATTTCTACGAACACCTGGCATTAGACATTTTTGAGTTGGAATTTTTAAGTGTTTTTTCAACATAAAGTTGAAATTGCTCCCAGCTTTATATGTAATATGTGAACAAAGGAATAAAGACACCTTTTCACTTGTTTATATTCCTCCTAAAACAAAGAAGATGTATGTATTTTTTATTCAACTGCAAATGGGTAAATATCCGGTGGCAGTGGTAACTAATTACACTCAATAATGACAATTAATAATAATCACAATTAATAAAAACACCATTAATAATAAATTAATAATACTACTACTACTAATAATAATTAATAGGTAATAATTTCTTTATTTCTTTATTCATATTTATGTGCTGGACAACAGCCATTGGCCAATAATAATAATGAGCATCCTGAATTAAATGAGCACGATTACTTAAAATAACATTTAAAGTAAATCTAATTTGTATCTTAACCCTAAGTTCGAACTAAAACCCACGAGTATGATACGATCATACACGCACAAGTACCTTTCAGCACTACACTCATTTCGCTGTCAACTCACTCACTGCACTGGAACTGCGACACATTTCACTGATACTATCCTGATTTGACTAACAGTTCAAAAACATTTCAGTGATAAAATACTTTGCACTACCACTATAAACTATAAAACTTCACTGACACAAACACACTTCACTTACACAACACACTTCACTGACACAACACACTTCTTCACTGATACAGCAATTCAAATAACAAATAATAATGATAATAATAATAATAATAATAATAATAATAATAATAATAATTAGCTGCGAATATATTGAATAAGCAGTCGTGGACAGCCGATAAGGTGTGGTCCTCCAGCTTGGGGGTTGGGCGAAGGGCTAACAATCCATCACCGTAAAAAACAGCTTGTTACGAATCCCTTCAATAAGCCTCGGAATAGGACTGATTGTCTGGCACGACCACAGCAAAGGAATAAGGTTTTGAGAAACTTGTACTTGCTATTCGGGAAAAGGAAATTGTACCAGAACAATGGAAGGAGTCCATAATTGTACCTATTTTTAAAAAGGGGGACAAAACCAACTGTGGTACCTTTCGAGGAATATCACTTTTGTTGACGTCGTACAAAATTTTGTCCAATATTCTTTTGAGAAGATTAACTCCGTACGTAGATGAAATTATTGGGGATCATCAGTGCGGTTTTCGGCGTAATAGATCGACTATTGATCAGATTTTTTTTGTATTCGACAGATAATGGAGAAAAAATGGGAGTATAAGGGTACAGTGCATCAGTTATTCATAGATTTCAAAAAGGCATATGACTCGGTTAAGAAGGAAGTATTATATGATATTCTTATTGAATTTGGTATTCCCAAGAAACTAGTTCGATTAATTAAAATGTGTCTCAGTGAAACGTACAGCAGAGTCCGTATAGGTCAGTTTCTATCTGATGCTTTCCAATTCACTGCGGTCTAAAGCAGGGAGATGCACTATCACCTTTACTTTTTAACTTCGCTTTAGAATATGCCATTAGGAAAGTTCAGGATAACAGGCAGGGTTTGGAATTGAACGGGTTACATCAGCTTCTTGTCTATGCGGATGACGTAAATATGTTAGGAGAAAATACACAAACGATTAGGGAAAACACGGAAATTTTACTTGAAGCAAGTAAAGCGATCGGTTTGGAAGTAAATCCCGAAAAGACGAAGTATATGATTATGTCTCGTGACCAGAATATTGTACGAAATGGAAATATAAAAATTGGAGATTTATCCTTCGAAGAGGTGGAAAAATTCAAATATCTTGGAGCAACAGTAACAAATATAAATGACACTCGGGAGGAAATTAAACGCAGAATAAATATGAGAAATGCGTGTTATTATTCGGTTGAGAAGCTCTTATCATCCAGTCTGCTGTCCAAAAATCTAAAAGTTAGAATTTATAAAACAGTTATATTACCGGTTCTTCTGTATGGTTGTGAAACTTGGACTCTCACTCTGAGAGAGGAACATAGGTTAAGTGTGTTTGAGAATAAGGTGCTTAGGAACATATTTGGGGCTAAGCGGGATGAAGTTACAGGAGAATGGAGAAAGTTACACAACACAGAACTGCACGCATTGTATTCTTCACCTGACATAATTAGGAACATTAAATCCAGACGTTTGAGATGGGCAGGGCATGTAGCACGTATGGGCGAATCCAGAAATGCATATAGAGTGTTAGTTGGGAGACCGGAGGGAAAAAGACCTTTAAGGAGGCCGAGACGTAGATGGGAGGATAATATTAAAATGGATTTGAGGGAGGTGGGGTATGATGATAGAGACTGGATTAATCTTGCACAGGATAGGGACCGATGGCGGGCTTATGTGAGGGCGGCAATGAACCTTCGCGTTCCTTAAAAGCCATTTGTAAGTAAGTAAATAATAATAATCATCATCATCATAATCATCCTCATCTAACTAAGGAACTAAAAGGTCATGTTCCTCGAAATTGGTTTACAGCCCTCAATACCGTATATAAAATAATATTGTAATTCGGTACACAGAAACCAACGATTCCTAAAAAACTGTATAAAAATATAGGTCTACTAGTGGCTTGTGCAACAAATGCTGCAAATTTAGTTAATTATAAGTTCTAATAAAAGTTTTCATATTCACTTTTCAGAAAGATTACCAGACATTTTGAAATGTATTTGCTTTCATAATGATGAAGATGCAACATTTAAAGCAACATAATAACTCAATAATCCTGTCAAAAATATCTATTTTAAAAAGCTTCCTCTGTAATGTTTTTATACTTCAGTTCTTTGAGTTTTCCCTTCAACAAAATGATATGCTTGGCAGCGATCTGAGATCTAATCGATTAAACCAAAGAAATAGGGAAATAATTTTGATAAGATGCAGCTAAAATAGAAAGCATGACTCAATTTACTAATGCCTCTTCCATATTACTGCACTACATCCTAAAAAAATTAGAAAATCACACATATAAGTATCTATACCGCTCAGCCATTAAATATATAAAAACGACCCACACCACTTCAGTAATAACTGTAAAAATATTTCATTTTTAATAGCAATATTTTTATGTTACATAATTTTTGTAGTTTTCAGTAACTCTATATATATATACTATAGCCGTTACTCTGTAAATTATAGATATTAAGAACTAATTTAAGACATTCTCCACGCCTACTTATATAACCCCAAAAGGATTCACTTTCATATCATCGATATATCAATACCATTAACGTGTATCATTAGTGACAAATACATCATGGCATAAACTGTGATAATATTCAAATTTTAGTGTAATAATGCCATCAAACCTTCTTAAGTTTTGTAGTTTCTAAAATCCAATACAAAGCTGCACTCAGAAAATTACGCACCAGAGAATCAAACCTGTAAAATATTTTAGTTAAGTCTTGAGATGTTCTAAAAAAAATTACACAAATGAAGATCGACAGAGCCATTGGAATTATAGTGTCA